>NW_022605518.1:0-16727 GCF_008692095.1 Etheostoma spectabile
ATTATCACAATCTTTTATGTTAAGGGTTTTAATGAATATAAATTACAATGTCATGGATGTTCCATGATAGTTCAGTGGGCGAGTTATTACCATTGACACTAACTACATTGTATTGTTTATTGTTTCAGTGATTTAAAGAAGACTTCAGAGATAATAATGGAGCAGATTGCTTCTCGAGTAAATAATGACAGCACTGTACGCTTCAATATCATAAGAAGAAATGTGTGGGATGGAGCATCCAGAGCCATGGGCAGATCCAATTTTTCACCTGAGAAGAAGGTAGATGTTAAGTTCACCGATGACTATGGAATATCTGAGGGTGCTGTAGACAATGGAGGACCTACTCGGGAGTTTTTCCGACTCTGTCTACATGAAATCAAGGACAACATTGGCATCTTTGAGGGTCCCCCTAATGCTAAAGTCCTCACATGCAACTCCAAAGGTACACGATTAAATCAATTCATATTGCCATTTTTTTCTACCTAGAGAGCTAACGGTAGTGATCATCATGGCTGTGTATATACCGCCCCACGCCAATGTAAAAACAGCGCTCTCTCTCCTGTCGGACACCGTCAACGAACAGCAGCGGGCCCACCCCGACGGTGTCCATATAATTGCAGGAGACTTTAATAAGGCCAATCTGAAGACTGTACTCCCGAAATTCTACCAACATGTAAAGTGTCTACTAGAGGACAGAACACCTGGATCATGTCTACTCTAACATTAAGCACGCGTACAGAGCCATACCCCTCCCCCTCTTGGCCAGTCAGACCATCTCTCTCTCTGCTCCCCCCAGCCTACACACCCCTCAGACGCAGCACAGGCCCACCATAAAGACTGGTTACAACCTGGCCTGAAAATGCCTTTCCAAAACTGCAGGACTGCTTCAGCCAGACAGACTGGGACTTATTTGAACACCAGGAGCTGGAATCATTCACAGGAACAGTACTGGACTACATTAAGTTCTGCATTGGGAATGTGACTGTGGACAAAACCATCGGGTCTTCCCTAACCAGAAACCCTGGATGACCATCCATGTCCGTGCACTCCTCAGGGTCCGCGACGCTGCCTTCAGGTCAGACGGACCGAGCAGCCCTGTGTACAGGTATGCTCGAGCTGACCTGAAAAGTGGAATTAAAAGAGCCAAAGCGGACCACAAGAAGTGCATAGAGTCCCATCTGTCCAGCAATAACACACGGGAGGGTGGCGGGGCATACATGACTCACCAACTACAGGGGCTGTGATTCATCATCAGGAGACTTCAGTGCGAAGCTGGCAGAGGAGCTGAATTGCTTCTTTGCTCGCTTTGAGTCACCACAACCGCCCCCAGCCCTGCCGACACCTCCACCTGTTTCTGCACTACCCCATCCCTACCCCCATCCACACCTGGTTCCTGCACCACCCCTCTCACCGTAAAGGAGCACGACGTTGAACGAGTACTCCTAGCAGTGAATCCAAGGAAGGCTGCTGGCCCAGATGGAGTTCCTGGCAAGGTGCTCAGGGCGTGTGCTCACCAGCTCGCCTCATCTTTGCTAGGATCTTCAACCTCTCCCTGGCCCAGGCAGTCACCCCCCTGCCTAAAATCAGCCACTATCATCCCAGTGCCGAAGAAGTCTCCCATCACCAGCCTAAATGATTACCGTCCTGTGCCTCACCCCGGTAATCATGAAGTGCTTCGAGAGACTTGTTCTCCAACACATCAAGGACTACCTCCCCCCAGATCTGGACCCCTATCAGTTTGCCTACCGCACAAACAGATCCACAGAGGATGCCATCGCCGTAGCTCTCCACTCTGCACTGAGCCACCTGGAGCAGCAGCAGAGCTACGTCCGGATGCTTTGTGGATTACAAACTCCGCCTTTAACACATCATCCCGGACATTCTCATATCCAAACTAGTCACTCTAGGCCTCCCCCCTCTCACTGTGCCTGGATAAAGGACTTTCTCACCAATCGGCCGCAGACGGTGAGACTGGGCCCCCACCTCTCCTCCACTCGTATGTTGAGTACTGGCTCCCCACAGGGCTGCGTGCTGAGCCCCCTCCTGTACTGCCTCTACACCCACGACTGCAGTCCGACCCACAACAACAACCTCATCGTCAAGTTTGCTGACGACACCACAGTGGTCGGACTCATCTCAAAGGGAGACGAGGCAGCCTACAGAGAGGAAGTCCTGAACTTGGCAGCTTGGTTTTCGGAGAACAACCTGTCTCTGAACACCAAGAAAACCAAGGAGATCATCATCAACTTCAGGAAGAAGAGCACTGACCTAGCCCCCCTGTACATCAACGGCGAGTGTGTGGAGAGGGTCCACACCTTCCGGTTTCTTGGTGTCCTCATCTCAGCTGACATCTCCTGGTCAGCCAACATCACAGCGGTCATCAAGAAGGCCCAGCAGCGACTACACTTCCTGAGGGTCCTCAGGAAGCACGACCTGGACTCCAACTTGCTGCTGACCTTCTACCGCTCATCCACGAGAGCCTGGACCTACTGCATCACAGTATGGTACGGCAGCTGCACCGTGGCAGACAGGGAGAGGCTGCAGAGGGTTGTAAGGTCAGCACAGAAGATCAACGGCTGCCCTCTCCCTCCCTGACGGACATCTACACCTCCCGCTGCCTCAGCAGAGCAGAGAACATCATAAGGACAGCTCCCACCCGGCTCTGATCTGTTTGACCTGTTGCCCTCAGGAAGGCGCTACAGGTGCATCAGAGCACGGACCAACAGACTCAAGAACAGTTCTTCCCGAAGGCCATAACGACCCTGAACTCACCCCTGAACTCACAATGCACTGACTCCACTCCACAGCCCCCCCGGCCCCGGACTGTCTTCTTCATTCCGTCCGACTGTGCAATATTATTGTTATACTGTTACTGTTATATAATACCTCATAGGACACTGGAATCTGTGCAATTTCATTTCATACAGTGCAATATTTAATACATTAACCTTTCCATTACTGTGCAATATGTATTTACTTAATATTAGTACTTAATCATTTCATTCCATCACTGTGCAATATTATTTATTGAGTGTTAACACTTACCTATGCTTATTCAAGCTGATTTATATATGTATACTTGACAGTCACTACACTTTATATCTTTGACTTTATATTTTTGATATTTTATACTGTTATATTCTTATATTTTTTTTGTGTCAACACTGCAAAGGGATTGCTTTAATCTCGTTGCACAAGTACCGTGTACTTGTGTATAATGACAATAAAGGCATTCTATTCTATTCTATTCTATTGGATTTCTTTTGGATCAATAAATACATTATACCTGACTAATGAGGAAGTGTAAGAATTTTCAGGTTTTGTATCTATAATACTTTTTTGAGAAAGGAAGTTGAAGTAAAAATAATCTGCGTTCACATATCCCAAAGAGGCATTGTGACATAAACATATTTTTGATGTAACCAGTTGACAAGTAATGTTTGTTTTCATTTGATAACAGCGATGAAAGACAATGGATACTTCTACGCTGGCCAGATCATGGCAATGTCAATTGCCCATGGGGGGCAGAGTCCATGTTTCCTGTCTGAACTCTTGTATGAGTGTCTTCAAAAGGGTCCAGACAACGTAAAGGTCAAAACTGAACACATTACTGATGAAGAAACAAGGTCACAGGTGCAGTCGGTGAGCATATTGTTCTTGGATTGCGTCATATTTACAAACTATTCATTTTGCTTGCACTCATTAACATACAATTTTAACAGTAAAGCTAACAGTTATATGTCTTCATTCTCAATAAAAGAGTCAATAAATACTATCTACATATTCCAATCTTATTTTAATATTTTCAGATCTTAGAGGCTGAGACTGATTCACAACTGCAGGAGGCAGTTGCACAGGCAGCCATCTTGATCAGTCTTGCTGGTCACAATGTTCGCATAACACTGGAAAACAAACAAGAGACTGCTTTGGACTTGGCTCACTGGTATGTCCTCCAGCGAACACGTGCACCTTTTGAAAGGTATGTTTATGTCTGAGCAATACTATAATTGTACTTTGGCAGAAAAACAACTGTTAGGTTTATAGTGATAAAATGCAAAAGATACAAGAGACTGAAGAGGAAAGCATAAGAAAAAGCTTACTTTTGAGTTGCTACTATATATGGAATTATGGATGATGAGTTCCATTTTATAGTGCAAGTGAAAATATAATTTACCTTTTCTTCTTTTTCATTAGGGACCTTACTAAATTATACATGTAAAAAAAAAAAAAAGTTTTCACCGCAGGTTCAAAATCACATGAACTACACATTGCCATTTGTTTCCTTTTTACTAGGTTCAGAGATGGGTTAACATCTCTAGGTGTCCTAGATGCTATCCAGAAATACCCTCTACAAATAAAGAGCCTTTTTGTGAAGCCCGAAAAGAGTTTAACAGCTGCTGATGTGGAGAATCTCCTCCAGATCTCACACTCTGAAAGAGGGAGTAATGCATTCCGAGAAGAGTGCCGGACCCTGGCTTTCTGGCAAGACTATCTTCAGGATGCTGAAAGTAAGTCTGGCATTTGGCACAGTGTTTTAATATGAGACATTATTTGGGGTTAAAGCCCTGCAGGGGCAGAACCCTACTGACTTTGTGCTGGTTGATTATTGTCTTCTGCCATGGGTCAAATGGTCTTGAGATGAAATGAGCATTTGTTGAGTGATGTGTGATGCTCCTTTTCCCCTGGCCTCTTATCCATATACCACTGGATAGCTATCGCCACTGCTTTGCCACAACTGCTGAGCAGTTTCAGTTCTTTATTCTTTTGTTGTGCACAACAATCACAGAAGTAGTAGTTGGCAATGAAAATATAGGGCTATGTTATAGGGCTAAAATATATGAATATAAATAAAAGACAGTATTGCAAATGAATAAACTTAATGTAAAAAAAATATAGTGATGTATACTGTATAAAGGTGCATCTCAGTCAATTAGAATATCATCAAAAAGATCATTTTGTCCCCTAATTTAAGTCAAAAAGTGAAACTTTCATATATTCTAGGTTCATTAACATAAGTGAAGTATTTCACTTTTTTTCCTTTTTTGTTTAAATCTTGATCTCTCCATATCTCAAAATTTGAGAACATTGAATAAAGAATGTATAATACAGAAATATCAACCTGAGAAGAGACTTCTATCTCTCAGTCTGGTTCAGTACACACAAGCACAATCATGGGAGGACTTTACAATTGTCCAGAAGACACTCATTGACATTGAAGTCACAGAAGGCATTGCTGAAAGGGCTGGCTGTTCACAGAGTGCTGGATCAAAGCATATTCATGAAAAAAGTTAACTGAAAGGTTAAAATTTGGTAGGAAAAGGTGCACAAATAACAGGGATGACCGCAGCCTTATGAGGATTGTCAAGCAAATTTAACAAGATTTAAATCTTCACAAGGAGTAGACTGAGGCTGGACTCATTAAGAGCCACCAAGCACACACTTGTACGGGAAATGAGCGTCAGATTCCTAGTGTCAAGCCAGTCCTGAACCAGAGACAAGATAAGAAGAGGGTTAGGGTTAGGGACTTCCATAACACCTCAGCAGTGCAAAAGGAGCCCCGACCATGTGCTAAGTGCATAAAGTACCGATACTGTTTTCCATTTCCATTAGGTCGACATTTCTGTATTATACATTCTTTATTCTAATATTTTGAGATCTGGATGTTTGATTTCCATGAGCTAAAAGTGTAATCATCAAGATTAAAAAAAAAATAAAAAAAGCCTGAAATATTTCACTTTATGTGAATGAATCAAGAATATATGAAAGTTTCACTTTTTGCCTGAAATATGGGGGGGAAATTATCCTTTTTACGATATTCAAATTTTCTGAGATGCACCTGTATACATAACTAGAAGTAATAACAAAGTTAGGTGTAAACTGTTGTAAAACAATAAGTAAAATTTTGTCCAAAAAAAATCTGACATGCCACATAAAAGGTTAAACCAATAGAAAAGCCCGTTAGAGGGCTCCACACATTCTCATCGAAGTGGAGTTTCACCAAGTAACTACTAATGATCTCACTCCTTCTTAAACAGATTTAAACGAGCTGAAGTGGCTTTGTAAAGACCAAAACCTAGATGTCAGTCATGGCTTGGATTTTGACTAATTAAGCTATTTCCCTTCTTTCATTACAAGAAGGCTTGAACCTGCAAATTGCCGCTTTTGGATATACTCTAAAAAGTTTTTGGCTGCAACAGTGGGATATGATTTGTTGAAAAAATTATACAGTTTATTTAAATTTGATCTCTTCACCATGTAATACAGTATAACATACAACATTATATACACCATCAAACCAAATAACAGTAATGGCTGTTGTGCACAAATATGTTACCAACTCCTCTATATTTCTATTTCTTATTTTCTTTTTGCAAAATGCTTCACTATATTCCCTAGATTATTGTTAGTTTTGTCTATTCCATTATGGGCAACCCTCCCAAATTCCAGCGTCATTTAAATACCTAAAAGATAATGCCTAATTCTCGTATAAGTGAATTTAACGTTTTCTTAACTCTTCACCCTTTATACATCACTTTTGCATTACTCCAGTGGTATAATACTTAATTTACTATATGAAATATACTTTTTTCTTTTTCTTTTTTACAGTTGAAAATGATGTCTCTCTGGAGGATATTCTTGTTTCTTCACTGGATGTGACAGCATTCCAGCACTGGGTTTTCTCTCCGAAGCCAAGCCTTGAGTTCATCACCCACTCCCGATTTCCAGGCCAATACTTGCGAAAATATTCTTCGCATACAGTTTATGCAGTATACATGATTTAAATCTACATGGACTTTGCCATACGCAATTCACCAGGATTTGGAAGAGCGTGAGAGGTATGTTATGGAGGGCTTGTAGAGCTTGAGATAAATGAGGAAGGAATTGTTTTTTTTAAGTGCTAGGTTTATTTCCTTCTGTATTCCCTGAGACAAAAACTAAGCATTTACTGTAGTAAAGACAAGAAAAATGTACAGTAAAACAAGTAAGTATGTTCTTTCATTTGAAGATATATTTCAAGCCATGTTTTTCTGTTTCAGATTTAATAAGGTGCACTATGTGAACTTTTTTTCAGTTGATACATGTGAGGCACTTTTTGTTGCATTTTTGTCAACCAGTTCTCTAACCTGAAAAACCATATGCCCATAACAGCGTTAGATTGATTAGATTGATTGATTACCACAGACATGGATAAAATGAGATCATTACATGATAAATGTCCGAATGGTAAAAAATAAGCACAGTTATGGTTAATAGTGCTCAGATTTGGGGTTGAAGGCTAGATGTAGCTAAACCACTGTACTTAACTATGGGTTGTAAAATAAAAACAGGTTGCTCAAACAACCCATAGCAAATTTTGTACAGGAGAACAGGCTCACTGTAGCTACTGTTTTTATCAGTGTTGCCCAGCCCCATTGCTATGGCTTATTATTTCATTATATAGGTGTGGTATGGCCTTGTAACAAATAACTGGTTCTGTGTTCCTACTTTGTGTGTACTTGCTTACTTTTAGTATGTATTGTGCGGTATAGTGCATCCAGGCTTTAAATGTAATATTTTTTCCATTGGATACTTAGAACTACACAATATTAGTTTAGAAGTAAGAAAAATACAGGGTTCATTGTAATCAATAGTGTTACATGAATACATTATGTATGTAATGATACATAATGTAGGTAATGATACATAATATTATACACACAGCATGTATTTATATGGTGATAACTGCTATGTGTTTTCATGAAAGAAAATGTATTATAAGCATTTATGCATCTTCTGTCATACAACCTGTAGACCTGTATCACTTCTGATGAACAGCAACAGAACTACTTATAACAAAACTAAATATTCTTTGAAGCAGGTTACATGCTGTGATAAAAAGTTCAATCCCATGATTTCCATCGTCAATCAAGGGATTATTACCCTTAACTCAATGTCCCACTGGTCGTGATAGGGACGTTGCACATGCACATGCACATGATTGAGTCTTTGATGGTGAGGCAGTTGGAGCATTCCAACTGTCCACAGTTGCATTGGGGACCTACTTTCCATTGTCCTAAGCTGTGGTGGTTCCACTGCCTCACAAACTCGTCCACAGATCTGTTAATTCTTGGAAGGTAAACATGGTAAAGAGCCCTAATGTGAAGTGGTGGTCAGTGCTATCTAAAATCCCAACATTTTCCATAAAGAGGAAAAGGTCTTTGAAGTATGCTGACACCACCCTGTTTAGTTCTCCCCACAATCTTTCAATTCTTTGATTATGAACACTACGTTCCAACCATAAAACTTCACCCTGTTTGACCCTCGATTCTCAATCATAAAACGTGCAATATCAATATTTTCACTACCAGCATCACTCCTGACAGATGTGGGAGTCCAAATACATCAACAGCTCCCTGGAAAAGTTGCAAGGCAGTTGATGCTCTGTTGTCTGTGCAGCATCTCAGGTAGGTAATGCAGCGGCCTATAGCCATCAACTCCTCCATGAAACACAAATCCCCATGGATTCAACTTGTGGTTTGTGTCAATATGCCCTGAATAAGAAGACATTATATTATACAAAACAACTTGGTTGTTTATCAAAATTTTACTATTTTTTTCTTTGCTGTCCTATTTTTTCTATCCAGAAGGCAATTTATTACTTGATTATAAAAAGTTAAACCCCAGAGATTGTGATAGAAGTGTTCAATATAAAGGAAATAATGTATCACTGTACATTACAGTTCAGTAACATTACAACAATGGTAATAGTGGAGTACCAGTTAATTAAAACTTGATATTAAAGAAGTAATTAAGTTGTACCATTGAGCCAGACTAACAGAAACCAAAACAAGTGTTTCCAAATAATCATTATGCCTCTTGATGTTGGTGTAATCTAATAACAGGTAGTTAAACATGTTGCAGCCTGATCCATGGTTATTACACAAAAACTACCATCAAGAGTTTCCATCTAACAAGTCCCATCATTAAAGATACCATTTGTATTACTTTGAAACAAAAGAGAACATTTGAAACATAAGGGAGGATGAATTTCAGCTGTATAATATGGTAATTGCCAATTTGGAATTTCATGTTACATGAAGAATGTTTGTTTCAAGGTAATACAAAGATATCTTTAATGATGTGACTTGTTAGCTGGAAAACTTGATGGTAGTTTTTGTGTAATAACCATGGATGCTGATAGTAGCCTATAATGTGAAAATAATATGTGAAAAAACCTATATTACTGTATTATCTGGCTATTACTCCATTATTGTCACCATACTAGCATTTTAACCAATAATGCACTGATATAGAAACAATTGTATTGTTAGCTGGTAACCGTATTGTTACCATAACATTATTGTACTATACTAACTAGTTGTGTGTTGTTGCCATCATTAAATGTGATTCACTATTATTATCTGGTTACATAACGTTCAGACTTATTACCCAGTTAATAAGAAGATATACCTGGTCTTAATTTAGTAATAACATGGTATTACTTAATTGTTATTATCACACTATTACCCCATTATTTCTATGCTTACCTAGCTGTCATGTAAAGTGCTAATGTAATGTTTATTTAATGACTTATGCCATGATAGCTAATTATTTAATTAACATAGTTTGGGCTCCTAAATCTATACATCTTTCTAACTTGCTTTATTCAGCAGCTAGGAAGTAGCCTAATTACTGTGATGTTAATCAAATTTTCACAACACATACCACACTGATTTGGGACAGAGACATCGTAGACCTCCGTTGAATTGCTCTCCGTCCTCTTAAGGCTCTTCCCACTGGATCTACTATCCTTAATCGCTCGCGCACTCGCCAAAGCTCAAACTCTGATCCCTCTCCCTCTCAAACCACCAGTGATGTAGGTCTCTCCTGAGCCAGGGTTTGTCTAAGAACTTCAGTAATAAGGCGATCAAGATCCTCATTTGAAATGTTGGTAAAACTCCCATAGTCGAGTAAACCAAGTTGTGTCCTGTGGTTGTACAGTGTTCGAATGTTTACAGACAGCATTCGAGATATGGCCATCCAGCTAAATCCTAAATCCCGCATGTGAGTCAGCTGAACAGCTGATATGTTGTACCTTTAAAAGAGAAAAAAAAAGAAATGTGTTAATGTATGCTGAAAAACTACTGTATTGGAAATATTTGGCTACTTCAGTTAAAGAATCAAAGTAGTACAAAAAACTGTACAAAAAAGCAACAAAGTACTCATGCAGAATAGCTCTTTCACTTCAGTTTAAATTTGACTGAACAACCTTTACTTTGTTTGAAGTAATATTTGACCAGTTGCTCACCACTGATAAATGATTGTGTTTTTTGTTTTAATGTTGCAACTGGTAAAGGTGGCTATCATGTAGTTGTATTATAATCTGAATCTGCAAAGTAACTAAGTTGTGAGATAAATATAGGTGCATTAAAACGTACAACATTTTCCGCTGAGATATAGTGAGACAGAAGTATAAAGTTGCAGAAAATTTATATTTTCAGGTGAAGTACCTCAATTTTGTACGTACGTACAGTACTTAACTAAATGTAGTTACTTTCCACCACTGCATAACACCTTAAATTAATAGTTTGCTAGCAAATCTTGGCCTGCATCAACCTCTATCCAAATATGCTTGTTTCCATTTATATCACTTACCTCGGCCTTCCTCTCTGAGATGCAGAATGTGTGCCCACACCATTAGCTTCCAGTTGAAGTGTTACTTCTGCCGACATCCCAAAGAGACTCATAAATTCCTTCAAGAATGATGCAATGTTCTTTCGGCAACGTTTTGTTGAACAGGATTGCTTATAAGCACTAAGATGTCGCAATAATGGAAATATGATCCTCAAGGTGACGCTATCTAATTTCCAAACTGTTTGTGTCGTTTGGAGTATGACCAGTTGTTGCAAAAAAAAACCTGCAGTTCAACAAAGTATGGACTATTTCAGCCGATGCCATTTTGTAAATCCAGTGAATTCAGAAAGGACCCTTTGGTGACATTTTCTGTCAATGTATTCCAACTTCATTCCATAATATCAGACTTCATTCCATATATTCAGACTTCATTCCATATATTCAGACTTTAATTCCATATATTCAGACTTTCATTCCATATATTCAGAGTTCATTCCATATATTCAGACTTTCATTCCAATCTAGACTTTCATTCAATATTCAGACTTTCATTCCATATATTCAGACTTCATTCCATATATTCAGACTTCCATTCCATATATTCAGACGTTCATTCCATATATTCAGACTTTCATTCCATATATTCAGACGTTCATTCAATATATTTCAGACTTTCATTCCATATATTCAGACTTTCATTCCATATATTCAGACTTCATTCCATATATTCAGACTTCATTCCATATATTCAGACTTTCATTCAATATATTCAGACTTCATTCCATATATTCAGACTTTCATTCCATATATTCAGACTTTCATTCCATATATTCAGACTTCAATTCCATATATTCAGACTCCATTCCATATATTCAGACTTCCTTCCCATATTCAGACTTCCATTCAATATATTCAGACTTTCATTCCATATATTCAGATGGATAAACTTTCATATATCTATTTATTTCCTAAAACGGCATGCCATAATAATATATATATATATATATATATAAATACCAACCCCATTTTTGCTAAAACTTTATTTTAGTTCTAATGGTAAGTGTTAAGTGTCTATATCCCTCCAGAAGAAACACCTATTTATAACCTATTAAGACCTTTCTGTTTCCAAGAACAGCTATGACGAACCTAGCACTAACCAACCAGACTCCATCTAAAAAACAGTACTTTTAGTGTGTATAAAGCCAACAATTTTCACGTAGAATTGGTAAAGTGGGTGTGATTTCTACCAACACTAGAGTTGTGATGGTTGGAAAGGTGTGATTTTGGAGAAACCGTGCTTGATATCTGAATCGATAGATATAGATAAATATTTATTGCCCATTCAGCCCAATAAACACAAAGTCTTGTCTGCGGTTTCAACTTGTAATTATGTTCTACGTTATAGTATGGCGATGCAGCATGGCCCCAAAGAGGTCTTGTTTTAAGCGATGAATGATTTCCAGAAGATTACCATTAAAATCTATGAGGAATTTTGCACCTTTGTTGCAGATTTTACAAGTTTCATGTATTTGTGTGCAACGCTCCTTAACCTATAGTAGCCTACTACGTTAGCTACTTTATGACAGCTAGCTACTATCCGGTTAACAGTCAGCTAGCATGTCTATGCGCTAACTTAATGTTTTAAATCCCAGAATACTTAAGTAATGTTAATATTGTTAATTATTTTTAAAGTTGTTATTATATAAGCAGCTTTCAGTAGAATGGCAGCTGATTAGACAACAAAACAACAATAACAGGTTTCTAACTTAATTTTCTATAGTAATTAATTACTTTAACATTAAAAAAACATACATTAGTGCTAAAAATGCATCCATTTCGGTAGTTCCCTAAGACAGTGAACTAACCAGCACCAAACTAAGCAGAACCGAGCTCCAGCAGCTGTTTGCTAGTCTTTTAGCTCGTGGATAGTTCAGATTCACAATGCTTACGCTCCGCCAATGAGGAGCTTTACTGCTTTTCATCATGCCTTCTCCCACTGTATTCTTGAACTAAGTTGATGCGCTGGTGTTTCTTCATTTCTCTATCATTCAAAATAAACTGACTCTGCTAGTTTTTACACTGAAGTTTTTCACTGTCATGTTCTCTCTGTTGACACTGCATGTAATATTGACTGTCTAACGGTTTCGTAACCGTTATGACTAACCACCAGACCATTAATAAATGGACAGAGCATGTGTGACGTCAACCCATCGGTCTGGAGATCTGATATGATTCGTCGAGTTTGCGTTATGGGTGCAGCCTCCTGTTTGTGGATGTGATGATTTTAGACGAGAGGGCAGGGTGAGGAAGGGCCACCGACGGAATGGGGGATAACAGTCTACGGGCGGGATCTAACTGTGACGTTAGCAACGCTGCTTCACTCTTACTATTTACGTTACCACCCTTTCACTGACAATTGGATGCAACTTCTATTGACAGCTAGCCTACGTAATTCCAGGTAAGATTTAGCTTTAACTAAGTTGTGTTACATGTGGAACTAGGTTGAACCCCAATGAAGACAACACAGAGACAAAAAGACACTTAACTGGTTATTCCAATGTTTCGTTATGGGATGCAATAGGGAAAAGCCAAGTCCAAATCCAATGGGAAACTGGGTACAGAGCGTGTGTAACCTTGTTTCTGAGGGTCCGTGTCCAATAATCCACAGATCTAGTGAGGAGAGCAGGAGGGAAGTGGCAGCAAGAGTCAGGTTCACGGAACTGTGGCAGACAAAGAATAAGGAGGACAAGCAATTATCACAGAAACAATGCAAACCAGTAAGCCAGTAGAGCGCACTAATGTTGTCGTCTTGACTATGACCTGACAAAGAGTGGTAGGTTGACCGGGTATTTGAAGAGAGGGTGATTAGAGATTTGAGGGGCAGCTGGAACCTTGCCTCCCGCACACCAGGATTCACTCCTGCAATAAAGTAGAACGAGGGGAGGGGGGCAGAGACAGAGCGCTACCAGCAGCAGACCTAACAGTAATATATTTCGTCCTATAGTTTTTACAAATAAGAGGAGTCCCATTGTAAAGTAAATGTATCTGAAGTTACCATGAATACCCTTTAACGTTAGCTCGCCACCTAGCTAGCTATGGTAAAACATGCTAACGTTAATTTTCTGCAAATCAAAGTTTACTTTTCTGATTTAAATTAGCGTCAGCGAAATGCAAAACGGGGATTGTCGTATTTTATCATTACCTTAAACTAACTGTTAGCACATGTATAACGCCAATAATGTCGTGCTACTGTTTGGCCCGTCAGTTTATAGTGGGCAAATTTAGCCTTGACATGCACGTTGAAGTTTTCAACTGATTTTGTCTTACTAGGATGAGCGAGTACAGCATTATCTGTATCTGTTTACCACATGAATATCTGTATCTTTACTCGGCCTGGGCGGGCTTTAACAGGTATGTTATTTTAAGCATGCCATTGATATGGTTGATCAGATATTGTTATATTTATTGCCGATTAGAAAATATTTACATGGACAGCATCAGCATTAAGCTTTAGATCAGTGTGTTGTCATGGTAAAAACAAACTATATACAGTACAAGTTTTGCAACAATGAATACAACACCCGCGGTTGCAATTAGGAAGTAAAAGTATTCTACAGATCAAATATATTGAATAAATTGGAGTCAGCAGACGGTAAAAAAAAATAATAATCTGCGACAGAGAGAGACGCAACGTTTTCTACCAAGCACCACGTCTGAAAAAACCCCACGTTTACAAGAAGTACTGGTTACTAAGTAAGTACTACAAACCTAAGTAATAACAAACCTGAAGCTGAAGAAACCCTAAACGGTAACGGAAAAGACCCGAGTGACTGAAGGAGAGGGAGAGAGATCACTGTTCTCAGTGTTCTGTGTGTGAGTGAGGTGAGCAGAGCGGAGCAACACAAGAAATCTGTATGTGTGTAGGGGAGGGGCACTGGGACTAGCCTATCACAGAACGCAGACACAGTCGGCTAGCCAATTAGGAGTTTTATTCAATCCGAGCACAGATATTGACTGTTTTACTCGTAATCAAACTTCTACTCGGCAAAAGTGCTTTATCGTACCAGATACTCGGTTCAGCCGAGTATCTGGCTCATCTCTAATGAGTGTACTGTTTTCTTGCCATGTACATAAAATAATAAGGTGTCGTACCAGAGGCCTGGTATAGTATCACAGTTGTTTATGGTCTGAATTTTTGTGTATTATTTCCTTTCCGGGGTCTGAAGCCAGCTGACCGGAGAAAAGTTAAACTAAAAGGAAACACAAGGAAGTAAGTACATAGAATACACATGGAAACACGAGGAATTGCACCCATGTAGCTGAAACAATGATCAGGTGAAGAGTGGGTGAAGAGCCGGGGTAGACATACGGAGGTTTGATGATGGCAGGCAGGTGTGGCTACGAGGATCCGTGATTGCAGATGGGAGGCAGGTGTGAGTAATCAGCTGGCTTCAGACCGGAGAAGGGAAAGAAAACCAAACAAAGGACAGGGCAGGACGACAGAAGTAAAAGAATTAAACAAAAATTCACGGCAGCTAGACCCAACCATGACAGTGATCATCAGACCTGATGAAGTGTCTCATGCTATTGAGAAATGGCTGTGAACAATGCCTATGATCTAGACCTAATAACAGCTGAACATCTGAAGTATGCAAGCCATAGAATGTCAGTGTTACTTGCTATATGTTTCTCTGGATTATTGGGGCATGGCATAGTACCTGACTATCTGTACTATTAGTCCCTGTATTAAAGACAAAACCTGTGGGGTTTCAAGTATAGAAAATACAGGTTTACGCTTTAGCAAGCATACTCTCTAAAGTGTTAGAACAAATTCTATTTGGTAGACTACAATAATATACTAATATAAGAATATCCTACTGACAATAAGTTTGGTTTTAAAAAGAAACATAGCACATATTTGTGTATGTATGCACTGGAAGAAGTATTCACCAAGTGTAAAAGCCATGGTTCAACAATGTTTTCATGTTTCCTTGATGGATCCAAAGCTGTGCTAAAGCCGTGTTAAGCTTTCAGCCCTGTCAGGTTTCATAAAAGAAAGTGGTTTAATAGTATCTTTTTTAATTAAAATGTTTTCGATTATATCATTAATTAAATTAAACAACAACGCCCCGCTGCTATTCGTGATGAATTTAACGTTACTGTATTCTTTTGTGAGAGAAAGGGCAGATTTAGAAGATGGGGCTCCGGCGTGTCTCCAATTCTCTCCCCCACACCAGACCCTAGACACCGTGGACGCAGACTTCACCACCGTGGCCTCAGACAACACCAAGAGGGAGGTTGCCAATCATAGAGACTATGCCCAATTCCTTCATGCCAATTTCCACCTGTCCATACACTGCACCAGCCTCACCAATCCCCACTGCCTTGGTTATATGTTTTGACATTGATGGCGTCATGATCCAGATGCGTCACACGAGGGGCATAGCTGCAGAGATCTGCTATTTGAACCTGTCCGGTGGTTGCCAGCAGGCTCAAAGGCAAGTACAGCTACCTCAAAAAACATGTGTGCCTGCCACGCTGAACCCCAGAAGGCGTGGCGGCACTTAGAAATTGCCTTGGCCACAAAATTTCAAACGTGGCAAATGGCTACGTTCTGACGCTCTGCGCTGTCCCAGCGCCGGACTTCAGGCTGAAAAATCCAAGCTTCTATTGCACACTTGTGGTTGAACTGCTATATGGAGTAACAGAAGAGTTTTTCCAACTCCTCAACCACCCGCCAGAGAAGACATGTCCGCCCATTGTCTAGAAGCAAGGTACCCACCAACCCCGCGTCCTACGAGTACTCAAGGTGGATCAAATATTTATCCTGGTCCTCCTGGACCGGGGTGGAGAAGGCCAACAGCTGCAATTTTTGCAGGTTCATTGCCACCTCGGGCCAGTTTAGCCAGTGGGATCCTGACGTCCTACAGCTCAGCAATTTGGTCCTCCCCGATTCCGTGGAGTCCACATCGTCCACCTTGCCTCAAAGTGCGGCAGTGGGGGAGGACACGCACCTCCTCCTCTCACGGTACGGCCTGCCGTCCCTGATTGGGGGTGAGGGGGTCGCTGTTTTCCACTCTTGAAATGTAGAGACATACAATTTAACGAGCAGG
>NW_022605519.1:0-24007 GCF_008692095.1 Etheostoma spectabile
TCCATCAGGGTCCGCGACGCTGCCTTCAGGTCAGACGGACCGAGCAGCCCTGTGTACGGTATGCTCGAGCTGACCTGAAAAGTGGAATTAAAAGAGCCAAAGCGGACCACAAGAAGTGCATAGAGTCCCATCTGTCCAGCAATAACACACGGGAGGTGGGCGGGGCATACATGACATCACCAACTACAGGGGCTGTGATTCATCATCAGGAGACTTCAGTGCGAAGCTGGCAGAGGAGCTGAATTGCTTCTTTGCTCGCTTTGAGTCACCACAACCCGCCCCAGCCCTGCCGACACCTCCACCTGGTTTCTGCACTACCCCATCCCTACCCCCATCCACACCTGGTTCCTGCACCACCCCTCTCACCGTAAGGAGCACGACGTTGAACGAGTACTCTAGCAGTGAACCTGAAGGCTGCTGGCCCAGATGGAGTTCCTGGCAAGGGTGCAGCGGCGTGTGCTCACCAGCTCGCCCTCATCTTTGCTAGGATCTTCAACCTCTCCCTGGCCCAGGCAGTCATCCCCCCCTGCCTAAAATCAGCCACTATCATCCCAGTGCCGAAGAAGTCTCCCATCACCAGCCTAAATGATTACCGTCCTGTGCCCTCACCCCGGTAATATCATGAAGTGCTTCGAGAGACTTGTTCTCCACACATCAAGGACTACCTCCCCCCAGATCTGGACCCCTATCAGTTTGCCTACCGCACAAAGCACAACAGATCCACAGAGGATGCCATCGCCGTAGCTCTCCACTCTGCACTGAGCCACCTGGAGCAGCAGCAGAGCTACGTCCGGATGCTCTTTGTGGATTACAACTCACCTCCGCCTTTAACACAGCATCCCGGACATTCTCATATCCAAACTAGTCACTCTAGGCCTCCCCCCTCTCACTTGTGCCTGGATAAAGGACTTTCTCACCAATCGGCCGCAGACGGTGAGACTGGGCCCCCACCTCTCCTCCACTCGTATGTTGAGTACTGGCTCCCCACAGGGCTGCGTGCTGAGCCCCCTCCTGTACTGCCTCTACACCCACGACTGCAGTCCGACCCACAACAACAACCTCATCGTCAAGTTTTGCTGACGACACCACAGTGGTCGGACTCATCTCAAAGGGAGACGAGGCAGCCTACAGAGAGAAGTCCTGAACTTGGCACTTGGTTTTCGGAGAACAACCTGTCTCTGAACACCAAGAAAACCAAGGAGATCATCATCAACTTCAGGAAGAAGAGCACTGACCTAGCCCCCCTGTACATCAACGGCGAGTGTGTGGAGAGGGTCCACACTTCCGGTTTCTTGGTGTCCTCATCTCAGCTGACATCTCCTGGTCAGCCAACATCACAGCGGTCATCAAGAAGGCCCAGCAGCGACTACACTTCCTGAGGGTCCTCAGGAAGCACGACCTGGACTCAACTTGCTGCTGACCTCTACGCGCTCCCATCGAGAGCCTGCTGACCTACTGCATCACAGTATGGTACGGCAGCTGCACCGTGGCAGACAGGGAGAGGCTGCAGAGGGTTGTAAGGTCACACAGAAGATCACCGGCTGCCCTCTCCCCTCCCTGACGGACATCTACACCTCCCGCTGCCTCAGCAGAGCAGAACATCATAAAGGACAGCTCCCACCCCGGCTCTGATCTGTTTGACCTGTTGCCCTCAGGAAGGCGCTACATGGCATCAGAGCACGGACCAACAGACTCAAGAACTTTTCTTCCCGAAGGCCATAACGACCCTGAACTCACCCCTGAACTCACTATGCACTGACTCCACTCCACAGCCCCCCCCGCCCCCGGACTGTCTTCTTCATTCCGTCCGACTGTGCAATATTATTGTTATACTGTTACTGTTATATATACCTCATAGGACACTGGAATCTGTGCAATTTCATTTCATACAGTGCAATATTTAATACATTAACCTTTCCATTACTGTGCAATGTATTTACTTAATATTAGTACTTAATCATTTCATTCCATCACTGTGCAATATTTTATGAGTGTTAACACTTACCTATGCTTATTCAAGCTGATTTATATATGTATACTTGACAGTCACACACTTATATCTTTGACTTATATTTTTGATATTTTATACTGTTATATTCTTATATTTTTTTTGTGTCAACACTGCAAAGGGATTGCTTTATCTCGTTGCACAAGTACCGTGTACTTGTGTATAATGCAATAAAGGCATTCTATTCTATTCTATTCTATTGGATTTCTTTTGGATCAATAAATACATTATACCTGACTAATGAGGAAGTGTAAGAATTTCAGGTTTTGTATCTATAATACTTTTTTGAGAAAGGAAGTTGAAGTAAAAATAATCTGCGTTCACATATCCCAAAGAGGCATTGTGACATAAACATATTTTTGATGTAACCAGTTGACAAGTAATGTTTGTTTTCATTTGATAACAGCGATGAAAGACAATGGATACTTCTACGCTGGCCAGATCATGGCAATGTCAATTGCCCATGGGGGGCAGAGTCCATGTTTCCTGTCTGAACTCTTGTATGAGTGTCTTCAAAAGGGTCCAGACAACGTAAAGGTCAAAACTGAACACATTACTGATGAAGAAACAAGGTCACAGGTGCAGTCGGTGAGCATATTGTTCTTGGATTGCGTCATATTTACAAACTATTCATTTTGCTTGCACTCATTAACATACAATTTTAACAGTAAAGCTAACAGTTATATGTCTTCATTCTCAATAAAAGAGTCAATAAATACTATCTACATATTCCAATCTTATTTTAATATTTTCAGATCTTAGAGGCTGAGACTGATTCACAACTGCAGGAGGCAGTTGCACAGGCAGCCATCTTGATCAGTCTTGCTGGTCACAATGTTCGCATAACACTTGAAAACAAACAAGAGACTGCTTTGGACTTGGCTCACTGGTATGTCCTCCAGCGAACACGTGCACCTTTTGAAAGGTATGTTTATGTCTGAGCAATACTATAATTGTACTTTGGCAGAAAAACAACTGTTAGGTTTATAGTGATAAAATGCAAAAGATACAAGAGACTGAAGAGGAAAGCATAAGAAAAAGCTTACTTTTGAGTTGCTACTATATATGGAATTATGGATGATGAGTTCCATTTTATAGTGCAAGTGAAAATATAATTTACTTTTTCTTCTTTTTCATTAGGGACCTTACTAAATTATACATGTAAAAAAAAAAAAAGTTTTCACCGCAGGTTCAAAATCACATGAACTACACATTGCCATTTGTTTCCTTTTTACTAGGTTCAGAGATGGGTTAACATCTCTAGGTGTCCTAGATGCTATCCAGAAATACCCTCTACAAATAAAGAGCCTTTTTGTGAAGCCCGAAAAGAGTTTAACAGCTGCTGATGTGGAGAATCTCCTCCAGATCTCACACTCTGAAAGAGGGAGTAATGCATTCCGAGAAGAGTGCCGGACCCTGGCTTTCTGGCAAGACTATCTTCAGGATGCTGAAAGTAAGTCTGGCATTTGGCACAGTGTTTTAATATGAGACATTATTTGGGGTTAAAGCCCTGCAGGGGCAGAACCCTACTGACTTTGTGCTGGTTGATTATTGTCTTCTGCCATGGGTCAAATGGTCTTGAGATGAAATGAGCATTTGTTGAGTGATGTGTGATGCTCCTTTTCCCCTGGCCTCTTATCCATATACCACTGGATAGCTATCGCCACTGCTTTGCCACAACTGCTGAGCAGTTTCAGTTCTTTATTCTTTTGTTGTGCACAACAATCACAGAAGTAGTAGTTGGCAATGAAAATATAGGGCTATGTTATAGGGCTAAAATATATGAATATAAATAAAAGACAGTATTGCAAATGAATAAACTTAATGTAAAAAAAATATAGTGATGTATACTGTATAAAGGTGCATCTCAGTCAATTAGAATATCATCAAAAAGATCATTTTGTCCCCTAATTTAAGTCAAAAAGTGAAACTTTCATATATTCTAGGTTCATTACACATAAAGTGAAGTATTTCACTTTTTTTCCTTTTTTGTTTAAATCTTGATCTCTCATATCTCAAAATTTGAGAACATTAGAATAAAGAATGTATAATACAGAAATATCAACCTGAGAAGAGACTTTCTATCTCTCAGTCTGGTTCAGTACACACAAGCACAATCATGGGGAGGACTTTACAATTGTCCAGAAGACACTCATTGACATTGAAGTCACAGAAGGTCATTGCTGAAAGGGCTGGCTGTTCACAGAGTGCTGGATCAAAGCATATTCATGAAAAAAGTTAACTGAAAGGTTAAAATTTGGTAGGAAAAGGTGCACAAATAACAGGGATGACCGCAGCCTTATGAGGATTGTCAAGCAAAATTTAACAAGATTTAACAATCTTCACAAGGAGTAGACTGAGGCTGGACTCATTAAGAGCCACCAAGCACACACTTGTACGGGAAATGAGCGTCAGATTCCTAGTGTCAAGCCAGTCCTGAACCAGAGACAAGATAAGAAGAGGGTTAGGGTTAGGGACTTCCATAACACCTCAGCAGTGCAAAAGGAGCCCCGACCATGTGCTAAGTGCATAAAGTACCGATACTGTTTCCATTTCCATTAGGTCGACATTTCTGTATTATACATTCTTTATTCTAATATTTTGAGATCTGGATGTTTGATTTCCATGAGCTAAAAGTGTAATCATCAAGATTAAAACAAAATAAAAAAAGCCTGAAATATTTCACTTTATGTGTAATGAATCAAGAATATATGAAAGTTTCACTTTTTGCCTGAAATTATGGGGGGGAAATTATCCTTTTTACGATATTCAAATTTTCTGAGATGCACCTGTATACATAACTAGAAGTAATAACAAAGTTAGGTGTAAACTGTTGTAAAACAATAAGTAAAATTTTGTCCAAAAAAAATCTGACATGCCACATAAAAGGTTAAACCAATAGAAAAGCCCGTTAGAGGGCTCCACACATTCTCATCGAAGTGGAGTTTCATCCAAGTAACTACTAATGATCTCACTCCTTCTTAAACAGATTTAAACGAGCTGAAGTGGCTTTGTAAAGACCAAAACCTAGATGTCAGTCATGGCTTGGATTTTGACTAATTAAGCTATTTCCCTTCTTTCATTACAAGAAGGCTTGAACCTGCAAATTGCCGCTTTTGGATATACTCTAAAAAGTTTTTGGCTGCAACAGTGGGACATGATATTGTTGAAAAAATTATACAGTTTATTTAAATTTGATCTCTTCACCATGTAATACAGTATAACATACAACATTTATATACACCATCAAACCAAACTAACAGTAATGGCTGTTGTGCACAAATAATGTTACCAACTCCTCTATATTTCTATTTTCTTATTTTCTTTTTGCAAAATGCTTCACTATATTCCCTAGATTATTGTTAGTTTTGTCTATTCCATTATGGGCAACCCTCCCAAATTCCAGCGTCATTTAAATACCTAAAAGATAATGCCTAATTCTCGTATAAGTGAATTTAACGTTTTCTTAACTCTTCACCCTTTATACATCACTTTTGCATTACTCCAGTGGTATAATACTTAATTACTATATGAAAATACTTTTTTTCTTTTTCTTTTTTACAGTTGAAAATGATGTCTCTCTGGAGGATATTCTTGTTTTCTTCACTGGATGTGACAGCATTCCAGCACTGGGTTTCTCTCCGAAGCCAAGCCTTGAGTTCATCACCCACTCCCGATTTCCAGTGGCCAATACTTGCGAAAATATTCTTCGCATACCAGTTTATGCAGTATACACTGATTTTAAATCTAACATGGACTTTGCCATACGCAATTCACCAGGATTTGGAAGAGCGTGAGAGGTAATGTTATGGAGGGCTTGTAGAGCTTGAGATATAATGAGGAAGGAATTGTTTTTTTTTAAGTGCTAGGTTTATTTCCTTCTGTTATTCCCTGAGACAAAAACTAAGCATTTACTGTAGTAAAGACAAGAAAAATGTACAGTAAAACAAGTAAGTATGTTCTTTCATTTGAAGATATATTTCAAGCCATGTTTTTCTGTTTCAGATTTAATAAGGTGCACTATGTGAACTTTTTTTCAGTTGATACATGTGAGGCACTTTTTGTTGCATTTTTGTCAACCAGTTCTCTAACCTGAAAAACCATATGCCCATAACAGCGTTAGATTGATTAGATTGATTGATTACCACAGACATGGATAAAATGAGATCATTACATGATAAATGTCCGAATGGTAAAAATAATAAGCACAGTTATGGTTAATAGTGCTCAGATTTGGGGTTGAAGGCTAGATGTAGCTAAACCACTGTACTTAACTATGGGTTGTAAAATAAAAACAGGTTGCTCAAACAACCCATTAGCAAATTTTGTACAGGAGAACAGGCTCACTGTAGCTACTTGTTTTTATCAGTGTTGCCCAGCCCCATTGCTATGGCTTATTATTCATTATATAGGTTGTGGTATGGCCTTGTAACAAATAAATGGTTCTGTGTTCCTACTTTGTGTGTACTTGCTTACTTTTAGTATGTATTGTGGCGGTATATGTGCATCCCAGGCTTTAAATGTAATATTTTTCCATTGGATACTTAGAACTACACAATATTAGTTTAAGAAGTAAGAAAAATACAGGGTTCATTGTAATCAATAGTGTTACATGAATACATTATGTATGTAATGATACATAATGTAGGTAATGATACATAATATTATACACACAGCATGTATTTATATGGTGATAACTGCTATGTGTTTTCATGAAAGAAAATGTATTATAAGCATTTATGCATCTTCTGTCATACAACCTGTAGACCTGTATCACTTCTGATGAACAGCAACAGAACTACTTATAACAAAACTAAATATTTCTTTGAAGCAGGTTACATGCTGTGATAAAAAGTTCAATCCCATGATTTCCATCGTCAATCAAGGGATTAATTACCCTTAACTCAATGTCCCACTGGTCGTGATAGGGACGTTGCACATGCACATGCACATGATTGAGTCTTTGATGGTGAGGCAGTTGGAGCATTCCAACTGTCCACAGTTGCATTGGGGACCTACTTTCCATTGTCCTTAAGCTGTGGTGGTTCCACTGCCTCACAAACTCGTCCACAGATCTGTTAATTCTTGGAAGGTAAACATGGTAAAGAGCCCTAATGTGAAGTGGGTCAGTGCTATCTAAAATCCCAACATTTTCCATAAAGAGGAAAAGGTCTTTGAAGTATGCTGACACCACCCTGTTTAGTTCTCCCCACAATCTTTCAATTCTTTGATTATGAACACTACGTCCAACCATAAAACTTCCCCTGTTTGACCCTCGATTCTCAATCATAAACCGTGCAATATCAATATTTTCACTACCAGCATCACTCCTGACATGATGTGGGAGTCCAAATACATCAACAGCTCCCTGGAAAAGTTGCAAGGCAGTTGATGCTCTGTTGTCTGTGCAGCATCTCAGGTAGGTAATGCAGCGGCTATAGCCATCAACTCCTCCATGAAACACAAATCCCCATGGATTCAACTTGTGGTTTGTGTCAATATGCCTGGAATAAGAAGACATTATTATTATTACAAACAACTTGGTTGTTTATCAAAATTTTACTATTTTTTTCTTTGCTGTCCTATTTTTTCTATCCAGAAGGCAATTTATTACTTGATTATAAAAATGTTAAACCCCAGAGATTGTTGATAGAAGTGTTCAATATAAAGGAATATAATGTATCACTGTACATTACAGTTCAGTAACATTACAACAATGGTAATAGTGGAGTACCAGTTAATTAAAACTTGATATTAAAGAAGTAATTAAGTTGTACCATTGAGCCAGACTACACAGAAACCAAAACAAGTGTTTCCAAATAATCATTATGCCTCTTGATGTTTGGTGTAATCTAATAACAGGTAGTTAAACATGTTGCAGCCCTGATCCATGGTTATTACACAAAAACTACCATCAAGAGTTTCCATCTAACAAGTCCCATCATTAAAGATACCATTTGTATTACTTTGAAACAAAAGAGAACATTTGAAACATAAGGGAGGATGAATTTCAGCTGTATAATATGGTAATTGCCAATTTGGAATTTTCATGTTACATGAAGAATGTTTGTTTCAAGGTAATACAAATGATATCTTTAATGATGTGACTTGTTAGCTGGAAACACTTGATGGTAGTTTTTGTGTAATAACCATGGATGCTGATAGTAGCCTATAATGTGAAAAATAATATTGTGAAAAAACCTATATTACTGTATTATCTGGCTATTACTCCATTATTGTCACCATACTAGCATTTTTAACCAATAATGCACTGATATAGAAACAATTGTATTGTTAGCTGGTAACCGTATTGTTACCATAACATTATTGTACTATACTAACTAGTTGTGTGTTGTTGCCATCATTAAATGTGATTCACTATTATTATCTGGTTACATAACGTTCAGACTTATTACCCAGTTAATAAGAAGATATTACCTGGTCTTAATTTAGTAATAACATGGTATTACTTAATTGTTATTATCACACTATTACCCCATTATTTCTATGCTTACCTAGCTGTCATGTAAAGTGCTAATGTAATGTTTATTTAATGACTTATGCCATGATAGCTAATTATTTAATTAACATAGTTTTGGGCCTCCTAAATCTATACATCTTTCTAACTTGCTTTATTCAGCAGCTAGGAAGTAGCCTAATTACTGTGATGTTAATCAAATTTTCACAACACATACCACACTTGATTTGGGACAGAGACATCGTAGACCCTCCGTTGAATTGCTCTCCGTCCTCTTAAGGCTCTTCCCACTGGATCTACTATCCTTAATCGCTCGCGCACTCGCCAACGCTCAACTCTGATCCCTCTCCCTCTCAAACCACCAGTGATGTAGGTCTCTCCTGAGCCAGGGGTTTGTCTAAGAACTTCAGTAATAAGGCGATCAAGATCCTCATTTGAAATGTTGGTAAAACTCCCATAGTCGAGTAAACCAAGTTGTGTCCTGTGGTTGTACAGTGTTCGAATGTTTACAGACAGCATTCGAGATATGGCCATCCAGCTAAATCCTAAATCCCGCATGTGAGTCAGCTGAACAGCTGATATGTTGTACCTTTAAAAGAGAAAAAAAAGAAATGTGTTAATGTATGCTGAAAAACTACTGTATTGGAAATATTTGGCTACTTCAGTTAAAGAATAAAAGTAGTACAAAAAACTGTACAAAAAAAGCAACAAAGTACTCATGCAGAATAGCTCTTTCACTTCAGTTTAAATTTGACTGAACAACCTTTACTTTGTTTGAAGTAATATTTGACC
The DNA here is from genome assembly GCF_008692095.1 of Etheostoma spectabile. Classification (NCBI taxonomy): domain Eukaryota; kingdom Metazoa; phylum Chordata; class Actinopteri; order Perciformes; family Percidae; genus Etheostoma; species Etheostoma spectabile. Next base: position 9,279 of record NW_022605519.1, read on the forward strand.
AGTTGCTCACCACTGATAAATGATTGTGTTTTTTGTTTTAATGTTGCAACTGGTAAAGGTGGCTATCATGTATGTTGTATTAATAATCTGAATCTGCAAAGTAACTAAAGTTGTGAGATAAATATAGTGCATTAAAACGTACAACATTTTCCGCTGAGATATAGTGAGACAGAAGTATAAAGTTGCAGAAAATTTATATTTTCAGGTGAAGTACCTCAATTTTGTACGTACGTACAGTACTTAACTAAATGTAGTTACTTTCCACCACTGCATAACACCTTAAATTAATAGTTTTGCTAGCAAATTCTTGGCCTGCATCAACCTCTATCCAAATATGCTTGTTTCCATTTATATCACTTACCTCGGCCTTCCTCTCTGAGATGCAGAATGTGTGCCCACACCATTAGCTTCCAGTTGAAGTGTTACTTCTGCCGACATCTCCCAAAGAGACTCATAAATTCCTTCAAGAATGATGCATAATGTTCTTTCGGCAACGTTTTGTTGAACAGGATTGCTTATAAGCACTAAGAATGTCGCAATAATGGAAATATGATCCTCAAGGTGACGCTATCTAATTTCCAAACTGTTTGTGTCGTTTGGAGTATGACCAGTTGTTGCAAAAAAAACCTGCAGTTCAACAAAGTATTGGACTATTTCAGCCGATGCCATTTTGTAAATCCAGTGAATTCAGAAAGGTATCCCTTTGGTGACATTTCTGTCAATGTATTCCAACTTCCATTCCATATATTCAGACTTCATTCCATATATTCAGACTTCATTCCATATATTCAGACTTTAATTCCATATATTCAGACTTTCATTCCATATATTCAGACGTTCATTCCATATATTCAGACTTTCATTCCATATATTCAGACTTTCATTCAATATATTCAGACTTTCATTCCATATATTCAGACTTCATTCCATATATTCAGACTTCCATTCCATATATTCAGACGTTCATTCCATATATTCAGACTTTCATTCCATATATTCAGACGTTCATTCAATATATTCAGACTTTCATTCCATATATTCAGACTTTCATTCCATATATTCAGACTTCATTCCATATATTCAGACTTTCATTCCATATATTCAGACTTTCATTCAATATATTCAGACTTCATTCCATATATTCAGACTTTCATTCCATATATTCAGACTTTCATTCCATATATTCAGACTTCAATTCCATATATTCAGACTTCCATTCCATATATTCAGACTTCATTCCATATATTCAGACTTCCATTCAATATATTCAGACTTTCATTCCATATATTCAGATGGATAAACTTCATATATATATATTATTTCCTAAACGGCATGCCATAATATATATATATATATATATATATAAATAAAACACCCCAGTTTTGCTAAAATTTTAATTTTAGTTCTAATGGTGAAGTGTTAAGTGTCTTATCCCTCCAGAGAAACACCTATTTATAACCTATTTAAGACCTTTCTGTTTCCAAGAAACAGCTATGACGAACCTAGCACTAAACCAACCAGACTCCATCTAAAAAACAGTACTTTTAGTGTGTATAAAGCCAACATATTTTCACGTAGAAATTGGTAAAGTGTGTGTTGATTTCTACCAACACTAGAGTTGTGATGGTTGGAAAGGTGTGATTTTGGAGAAACCGTGCTTGATATCTGAATAGATAGATATAGATAAATATTTATTGCCCATTCAGCCCAATAAACACCAAAGTCTTGTCTTCGGTTTCAACTTGTAATTATGTTTCTACGTTATAGTATGGCGATGCAGCATGGCCCCAAAGAGGTCTTGTTTTAAGCGATGAATGATTTCCAGAAGATTTACCATTAAAATCTATGAGGAATTTTGCACCGTTTGTTGCAGATTTTACAAGTTTTCATGTATTTTGTGTGCAACGCTCCTTAACCTATAGTAGCCTACTAACGTTAGCTACTTTATGACAGCTAGCTACTATCCGGTTAACAGTCAGCTAGCATGTCTATGCGCTCTAACTTAATGTTTTAAATCCCAGAATACTTAAGTAATGTTAATTATTGTTAATTATTTTTAAAGTTGTTTATTATATAATGCAGCTTTCAGTAGATGGCAGCTGATTAGACAACAAAACAACAATAACAGGTTTACTAACTTAATTTCTCTATAGTAATTAATTACTTTAACATTAAAAAAACATACAATTAGTGCTAAAAATGCATCCATTTCGGTATTTCCCTAAGACAGTGAACTAACCAGCAACCAACTAAGCAGTAACCGAGCTCCAGCAGCTGTTTGCTAGTCTTTTAGCTCGTGATATACGTTACAGCTTTCAGGGCCAATGACTTACGCTCCGCCAATAAGAGGATCCTGACGTGTTGTTTCATGTTTCCTCTCTGTTTGACAAAGAGACACGCTGCAGTTTTACACTGATATTTTTATATGACTGTCTAATTTTGAATGTTTTCGTAACCGTTATGACTAACCATAGACCATTAATATTAATGGACAGAGCATGTGTGACGTCACCCATCGGTCTGGAGATCTGATATGATTCGTCGAGTTTGCGTTTATGGGTGCAGCCATCCTGTTTGTGGATGTGATGATTTTAGACGAGAGGGCAGAGGTGAGGAAGGGGCCACAGACGGATGGGTGGGATATACAGTCTACGGGCGGGATCTAACTGTGACGTTAGCAACGCTGCTTCACTCTTACTATTTACGTTACACCCTTTCACTGACAATCTGGATGCAACTTCTATTGACAGCTAGCCTACGTAATTCCAGGTAAGATTTAGCTTTACTAAGTTGTGTTACATGTGGAACTAGGTTGAACCCCAATGAAGACAACACAGAGACAAAAATGACACTTTAACTGGTTTATTCCAATGTTCTAGTTATGGGATGCAATAGGGAAAAGCCAAGTCCAAATCCAATGGGAAACTGGGGTACAGAGCGTGTGGTACCTTGTTTCTGAGGGTCCGTGTCCAATAATCCACAGATCTAGTGAGGAGAGCAGGAGGGAAGTGGCAGCAAGAGTCAGGTTCACGGAACTGTGGCAGACAAAGAATAAGGAGGACAAGCAATTATCACAGAAACAAATGCAAACCAGTAGAGCCAGTAGAGCGACTAATGTTGTCGTCTTGACTATGACCTGACAAAGAGTGGTAGGTTGACCGGGTATTTGAAGCAGAGGTGATTAGAGATTTTGAGGGGCAGCTGGAACCTTGCCTCCCGCACACCAGGATTCACTCCTGCAATTAAAAGTAGAACGAGGGGAGGGGGGGCAGAGACAGAGCGCTACCAGCAGCAGACCTAACAGTATGTATATTTTCGTCCTATAGTTTTTACAAATAAGAGGAGTCCCATTGTAAAGTAAATGTATCTGAAGTTACCATGTAAATCTCTTTAACGTTAGCTCGCCACCTAGCTAGCTATGGTAAAACATGCTAACGTTAATTTTCTGCAAATCAAAGTTTACTTTTCTGAATTTAAATTAGCGTCAGCGAAATGCAAAACGGGGATTGTCGTATGTTTATCATTACCTTAAACTAACTGTTAGCACATGTATAACGCCAATAATGTCGTGCTACTGTTTGGCCCGTCAGTTTATAGTGGGCACATTTAGCCTTGACATGCACGTTGAAGTGTTTCAACTGATTTTGTCTTTACTAGGGATGAGCGAGTACAGCATTATCTGTATCTGTTTACCACATGAATTATCTGTATCTTTACTCGGCCTGGGCGGGGCTTTAACAGGTATGTTATTTTAAGCATGCAATTGATATGGTTTGATCAGATATTGTTATATTTATTGCCGATTAGAAAATTATTTACATGACAGCATCAGCATTAAGCTTTAGATCAGTGGTGTTGTCATGGTAACAAACAAACTATATACAGTACAAGTTTTGCAACAATGAATACAACACCCGCGGTTGCAATTAGGAAGTAAAATGTATTCTACAGATCAAATATATTGAATAAATTGGAGTCAGCAGACGGTAAAAAAAAAATAATAATCTGCGACAGAGAGAGACGCAACGTTTTCTACCAAGCACCACGTCTGAACAAACCCCACGTTTACAAGAAGTCTACTGGTTACTAAGTAAGTACTACAAACCTAAGTAATAAACAAACCTGAAGCTGAAGAAACCCTAAACGGTAACGGAAAAGACCCGAGTGACTGAAGGAGAGGGAGAGAGATCACTGTTCTCAGTGTTCTGTGTGTGAGTGAGAGTGAGCAGAGCGGAGCAACACAAGAAATCTGTATGTGTGTAGGGGAGGGGCACTGGGACTAGCCTATCACAGAACGCAGACACAGTCGGCTAGCCAATTAGGAGTTTTATTCAATCCGAGCACAGATATTGACTGTTTTACTCGTATAATACTTCTACTAGGCGAAAGTGCTTTATCCGTACCAGATACTCGTTTCAGCCGAGTGTCTGGCTCATCTCTAATGAGTGTACTGTTTTCTTGCCATGTAGATAAAATATATAAGGTGTCGTACCAGAGGCCTGGTATAGTATCACAGATTGTTTATGGTCTGAATTTTGTGTATTATTTCCTTTCCGGGGTCTGAAGCCAGCTGACCGGAGAAAAGTTAAACTAAAAAGGAAACACAAGGAGAGTAAGTACATAGAATACACATGGGAACACGAGGAATTGCACCCATGTAGCTGAAACAATGATCAGGTGAAGAGTGGGTGAAGAGCCGGGGTAGACATACGGAGGTTGATGATGATGGCAGGCAGGTGTGGCTACGAGGATCCGTGATTGCAGATGGGAGGCAGGTGTGAGTAATCAGCTGGCTTCAGACCGGAGAAGGGAAAGAAAACCAAACAAAGGACAGGGCAGGACGACAGAAGTAAAATAATAAAACAAAATTCACGGCCAGCTAGACCCCAACCATGACAGTGATCATCAGACCTGATGAAGTGTCTCATGCTATTGAGAAATTGGCTGTGAACAATGCCTGTGATCTAGACCTAATAACAGCTGAACATCTGAAGTATGCAAGCCATAGAATGTCAATGTTACTTGCTATATGTTTCTCTGGATTATTGGTGCATGGCATATTACCTGACTATCTGTACTATTAGTCCCTGTTATTAAAGACAAAACCTGTGGGGTTTCAAGTATAGAAAACTACAGGTTTATCGCTTTAGCAAGCATACTCTCTAAAGTGTTAGAACAAATTCTATTTGGTAGACTACAATAATATACTAATATAAGAATATCCTACTGACAATAAGTTTGGTTTTAAAAAGAAACATAGCACAGATTTGTGTATGTATGCACTGGAAGAAGTATTCACCAAGTGTAAAAGCCATGGTTCAACAATGTTTTCATGTTTCCTTGATGGATCCAAAGCTGTGCTAAAGCCTTGTTAAAGCTTTCAGCCCTGTCAGGTTTCATAAAAGAAAGTGTTTAATATGTATTCTTTTTTAATTAAAATGTGTTTCGATTATATCATTAATTAAATTAAACAACAAGCCCCGCTCTCCTATTCGTTGATGAATTTAACGTTACTGTATTCTTTTGTGAGAGAAAGGTGGCAGATTGAGAAGATGTTGGCTCCGGCGTGTTTCCAATTCTCTCCCCCACACCAGACCCTAGACACCGTGGACGCAGACTTCACCACCGTGGCCTCAGAAAACACCAAAGAGGGAGGTTGCCAATCATAGAGACTATGGCCAATTCCTTCATGCCAATTTCCACCTGTCCATACACTGCACCAGCCTCACCAATCCCCACTGCCTTAGGTATATGTTTGACATTGATGGCGTCATGATCCAGATGCGTCACACGAGGGGCATAGCTGCAGAGATCTGCTATTTGAACCTGTCCCGTGTGGTTGCCAGCAGGCTCAAAAGGCAGTACAGCTACCTCAAAAAACAAGTGTGCCTGCCACGCTGAACCCCAGAAGGCGTGGCGGCACTTAGAAATTGCCTTGGCCACAAAATTTCAAACGTGGCAAATGGCTACGTTCTGACGCTCTGCGCTGTCCCAAGCAGCCGGACTTCAGGCTGAAAAATCCAAGCTTCTATTGCACACTTGTGGTTGAACTGCTATATGAGGTAACGGAAGAGTTTTTCCAACTCCTCAACCACCCGCCAGAGAAGGACATGTCCCGCCCCATTGTCTAGAAGCAAGGTACCACCAACCCCGCGTCCTACCGAGTACTCAAGGTGGATCAAATATTTATCCTGGGCCTCCTGGACCGGGCTGTGGAGAAGGCCAACAGCTGCAATTTTTTGCAGGTCATTGCCACCCTCGGGCAGTTTAGCCAGTGGGATCCTGACGTCCTACAGCTCAGCAATTTGGTCCTCCCCGATTCCGTGGAGTCCACATCGGTCCACCTTGCCTCAAAGTGCTGGCAGTGGGGGAGGACACGCACCTCCTCCTCTCACGTTACGGCCTGCCGTCCCTGATTGGTGTGAGGGGGTCGCTGTTTTCCACTCTTGAAATGTAAGAGACATACAATTTAACGAGCAGGTGGTGCGGTTCGAGGGCGACGACGTTCCCTTCAACTTTGACCCAAGAGACTTTTTTGACCTCTTTGCCGCGGTCTGCTGTCCACATTGCAACCACCTGGCTGGCGTCCTCGGAGAGTCCTTTTGAGACAGCAAGGGCGTGGGCCGATTCGACCGCTCATGGAAGTTATTCCAGGCGGAGCTGGCTCTGGAAGAGCTTTTCTTTGGGCATTTGCACTCAACAACACCCTGAGAACCAGCACGGTGATTGAACGGAGCGTTACACATGAGAGGGGTTTCATCGGGATGTCACCCCACAACAGCGCCAGCCTATAAGAATCTCCACCACCTCCATCACTGGACCAGGGACCCACTGCAAAAAACACGCATTGAAAGGCTATGGCCACTCTGTCAGTGTTTGGAAGCTTGACCGTCCGGGCTCGGCGCTGCACTGATAAGGGTTTTAATGATAGACCTGTATGTGGAATGATCAGCTTCCCTTTACGGCCCTAAAGTCAGACACACCCCCTGGCAGGCTGACCTGAGCGATTGACGTGAAGAAATTTGCTGCCGACCTGGCCACCACACACAGCTTCCCTGTTCCTCACACATTTAGCAGAGCGCGCACACTGGTGAGAGACGGAGGCCGAGATGTGGAGGAATGCCTCGTCCAAAGCTTCACGGCAGAGGACATGGTTTACTTCCCAGCCTTTAAGGTCACAGACCTCCGGAGTACCAGAAGGATCTGGTGGAATTTCAAGGACCGGGCACAGTTCAGCCATGGGGACCAATTCATCTAACAAATTTCTGACGTGGCCTCCAAGACTCTCCAAGTCATTTCCGAGATCAAGCGGCGCTCCCTCTGCCAAAAAGCAAACACCTGGAGGTGTACAGAGAGCACAGCATGCCTGGATGGCAACAGCCTTACAGAGGCTCTCAAAGGAGATGAAAGGAGGTTTACTCATCAACACGCTGTCCTTCATATCCTGTGTGGCCTTGATACAGAATGGAGCCTACATAGACTATGTGCACCTTAAAAATCTTTGCCACCAAATGTGCCTGGGGGGGGGGGTGTCGCAAGCCAGACTGCAGCAGCTGCTAATCCAGGAGAGTTCACCCTGGACAAAGTGACGAATGCGAGGATTTGGAGACTGCATGCGACAGTCCCCTACAAGGTTTGTTTTTATATGTTCATGTATTTTATTTTTTTGTTGCTTTTTCCCAAGCACTCTGTCTTTGTGTTTTTTTTAAAGGTGCTGTGCAAATTAAGCTTTTCTAATTACTATTGCTATGATAACAATAGCTATTGCTATTAATTTTCATCATTATTCTATTGGTATAAATTGCAGAAACAAGTGGCCGTCATCCCATCCCTGTGACCAGCACCCAGCGAGTCGAAGGACTTTTTCCAGCACCTGGAAGATGTCCAAGCTGTAGAAGGCAGTGTCCCACATTGTCCCTCAGGAACATACCCCTTGTCCCCCCTTGGGCTTATTAGCAGGTGGTCACCCTACCTGTATATGAAGCCAGAATCTTACTGGCTGGCCTGGATTACAACAACCATGTTCACAGACCCCCCAAGAGAAGGCCTGATGGCTCCATAGAGTATGTGTAACATAGTTAAAAAGGTTCAGTTTTAATCCTACTAAATGGGACTACTCTGCCACCTGCTGTTGAAAAGTTGTATCTGCAGCAAACTCTATTAATGACAAAGGATTATGGGTAGTCCTCAAAGCAACGGAGGATTTGCCCCTAGGTAACGTGTCTGTGAATGTCTGTGGACAAAACAATGCTAACTTATTTGAAAAGCATGTAAAAGTTCAGCTAGATGTTTTTAGGTGAATATTATATGTGTCTATTTAATTTCGCCATGTTTTTATGAAGTTAATTGTCCGTTTGTGTTTTATCGCCAGTTGAAAATCTCCAGTATAGCTAGCTAACTTTAACACAATGCCGTCTTTCCAAACAAAGCATGCGCTGTTTGTTCACGTGAGATGACATTCTACACTATTGTCCTTTGTCATGAAGGCAGGTATGTTACCGTATGTTGTTGTAATATTTAACTTAAGGTTGAGGTATTTTCTACTGTTAATTTGCCTCCTGTGTGTTGAAATGTAATGACGTTGCATTATTGTTTTCATATAATTGTTAATATAAATTGGAAAAATGTAAAGGTAACAGTAGGGAATTTTGTGTAATTACATTGTTACATGTTTTGTTTTACTTTCATGTTTTGTCTTACTTGCAAAAGTAAGAGGGACAAGTTGTTGTTTCATTTATTTAGTTTGAGTTTAAGTCCACTATACGATCAATGTGAGTTTCAAGAGTAGTGCATAGTGTATGGTCATCCTAAAAAAGCTACGGAGGATTTGCCCCTAGAGCATGCGCTGTTTGTCCACATGAGATGACATTCTACACTATTGTCCTTTGTCGTGAATGCAGATGAGGAATAAACCTGCGGTTACAACAAACCTGACGGGCTCCGAGAGATTCAGTTGGGGATAGGAGACATCACAGAGGTTACATATGCATAATGTCTTATCAGGCGTGTTCAGTAGGAAATGTGATTTGCACGTTGTATTGCAGACGTCTGCATTACAATCACTATGTAATGTCAGAACATAATCTGGAGTTACTAGCCTAGAGCCACAGATTTATAGCCTTCTATTATCATCTGTATTTTTAAATACTAATAGACTCACACCACTACATCAAAGTGTGTGTGGGGGGTGTCAAGTTAATATTTATTTTTCTTATTACTTTACCATATCACAAAAGGCATAGAATATAGATATTTTCATCTGTTGTCTGTCAAATATCTGATTTCAGATATCGCAAACTCTATAATCCGAAGTCCAGAAAGTGGAGTCTGTATGTCATAAAAGAGGAAAAGGACTACCATTACATACAGAAATTCAGAGGGCGACTGTAGGAAACGGGTGCCATCAGGACGTGGACTCCCTTGACTTACAACCATGAGACCAAATTCCTCGTCAGCATGGTGTGCCAGCTCCCGCCACGCAAGAGCTTTTGGAGACCCAAGTCAGCAGGGGCCAAGGTAAGAAGTAAATGTTTTGTCTCAAACCATCACTGCTACCGGTTACCTTCCTAATGAAAACTGGAAATTTATTTAATTAAAATAAGCCAGGCCACGTTTGGCAAGGCAGGATTCTATTTTTGATTATTTTTAAACATATACGTTTTCTTCCCCTCAGGATGTAATTTGGAAATCAAAATGTCTGACACATCAAATTCTTTATGCTCCTCCAACAGGTCAGACATGGCCCCAGACATAGAGGCACATGAAGGAATCGTCTTTTAGTCCAAATCAAAATGTTCACATCTTTCCTTGTGCAGGAGCATTTTGCAAAAAAACCTGATTTATTTGACCCATATGCAAAATAAAATATTTGTAAGAAATATTTCTAAGATGTTGATATTCCTTGGCTTAGTGAGCTTCCTCAACATTGCATGGCTAGTATTGACCCAGTAATTCATCATCATCATCATCCTACTGCAAGTTTAGTGTTTTAAATTGATCCCAAAGGGGAATTCAGTAATGTACAGTGCTGTTTTTGTTCTCACAAATGAGCAATTATGTACAAGTTGTAAACCCTTTATTGAAAAATATTTTAAAAACCTTTAATAGAAATAAGTAAGCAAGTGTTTTACATAAAGTATTTAAAGTTTTAAAAGCACAGCACACAGCAGCTATAAGTGGATGGGTTGCAGCTGTGCAGCTGGGAGCAGGTGAATCAGCTTGGCAGCAATCAAGAGTTGGGAGAGTGACGTGTATCTCACTTATGGAATGGCTCTTCACCTGACTTTAATAAAATGGCATCTGTGAGAATAAACCTTGTGACATTCACTGTGAATAATGACGATCCACAGGTGAATATGGTCTGGTATTATCACATTACATCAAATGCTCTTTCACTGATTCACTAATTTCAAACATATCTGGTGTTTGGGATCTGCAGAGATGCAATTAGTTGACATGTCTTGTCCTCCACAAGGAAATCATATGGCAGCTGCCTCACCCCTCAACAGGACAGGAAAAAGTGTGCCAACTTAAACAGGAAATACCAGGTGAGATATTATTCATCAGGAGATCAGTTCACATGTAAAGTATGTAAAGGGCCTGTTGTGTTACGCCTTACCATGCATGACATGTCTAGTGGTTTAAGTGTTTTCACACCTTAACTATAAATTTGTATGTTTATATTTCCCAGGAGCTTAAGTATCTACCCACAATTCTAACAACGGTTTGATGTGGCAGTGCACCATTAATTAATAATACCATGTCTCACCTGTGGATCTTCATTATTCAGAGTGAATGTCATAAGGTTTATTCTCACAGATGCCATGTTATTGAAGTCAGGTGAAGAGCCCTCACATAATAAAAGTTAGATACACGTCACTCTCCCGACTCCTGATTGCTGCCAAGCTGATTCACCTGCTCCCAGCAGCACAGCTGCAACTCATCCACTAATCAACTCTGCACCATAGCAGCCACTCTCTGCTGGCCACATCCTCAGCTCAGCTTAGTCACCTGAACTGTGCCTTCATGTTTATGTCCTCATGTATTTTGCTTCTAACCTGCTTTTCCTCTGCCGTAGATTCTGTCTGCTTGCTCATCATAACCTTTTTCCATCAGATAATTCAATTTCTTGGATGGAATAGTGAGAAAGTATGTGTGTGTATGTGTGTATATATATATAATACACACACACACACACACACACACACACACACACACACACACACACACACACACACACACACACACACACACACACACACACACACACACACACACACACACACACACAGTACAGGCCAAAAGTTTGGAACCACCTTCTCATTCAATACATTTTTTTTTATTGTCATGACTATTTACATTGTAGATTATCACTGAAGGCATCAAAACTATGAATGAACACATGAATTATGTACTTTAACCACAGAGAAAAAAGTGTGAAATAACTGAAAACATGTCTATATTCTAGTTTCTTAGCCAATAGATCCCAATTGCATCCTCATCAGCAAGCTCAAAAACAAAAGGAGTAGCATTGTTGTCAAATGGAATCTCCCACTTAAAGGGTTGTCCTCTTGGTCAGATGATACAGGCAGGATTAGGATCTCCACAACAGAGTTTGGTTCCAGAAAAATTGCATTTGTGTCAGCTTATGCGCCTAATGTCTTTGATGGCAATTTCTGTAATACGCTCACCAATCAAATGCTGGAGTTAACGGACTGTTCTTTTAGTGTTGGTGCAGATTTCAATGCTGTGTGGGAACCCAATATTAAAAATAAAATTGATCGTTCAAACGCGAAGGCCACTAAGAACCAGGATTAGGCTACAAATGCTCTGAAATCATGGGCCAGCAGTTAGGGGCTTATAGATATTTGGCGTACAGTTAATCTCACCAGTAAGGACTATTCCTTTTTCTCAGGTAGACATAAATCCTTTTCCAGGATAGATTTCCTTCTTCCTCTTGAAGCTGAGTTCACCAGATTAGACTCACTGTTAAAACAAATTTTACTGACCGGGTGGCTTTAGAACTCCTCATCCATAGAGCAAGACAGCGCTATTACTTTAAGGGTGATAGACATTGCTGTTTCTCAATGTCAAGGATCCTTCCTAGGTAGGACTAGTCCTTCAGGAGCAGGTCAGAGTCCTCCTTAGCATTTGGAGAACATGTACAATGGAACAGGCTATCAAGTGCACGTCATGCGGGCTAGCGTCATTGAATTTTTTTGCCGCATTTCAAAACACTGGATGAAATGGTTGTGGAACTGTTAACTGTGCTGTTTAATTATGCTGTTGGATGGAGAAGATGAATCAGCAGCTGTTTCTTAATGTCAAGGAAGGATCCTCCAAAGCAAGAAGGAGGACGCTACATCATCGATGTCCGTCAAAAGACCGTTCCAATTTCGAGGATCCTCCGAATTCCTCCAAGGACTGAGTCCTTCATTCGGAAAATTTCCCAGAGACAGAGGAGGATGCAAATGTGTATCCTTTGCGGTCCAAATTCTGGCTTTGGAGGATCCTTCCTTGACATTGGGAAATGGGGATGTTTCAAGATAGTGATGCAAGTGATGAAAATAATGCATTACTATTTTAAAACAAGACTATAACATACATTTTCAAGCTTCAGCTGTAACTCCTCTTCCTGGAAAAAATCCAGGTCAAAGGAGGTCATCTCAGGCTTCTGGCCACACATAAGCAGAAATAAGTCTGGGTTCAGGCATCGGATACCCGGTCCATTGTGGATTACGGACCAGGCCACCAGCTTTCCTGCAGTGTAAAACTCGTTTTGTGCCAACCCCCATTGGTAATAGCAGAAAAGGAGCCGCCCTGGTCTTCCTTGGAAAATGCCTGTCTTTTCTTGCAATTCAATCATGAGGAGTCTGTAACAGAAAGACAAAACATCTCATATATGGTCGTAAAAATACTGGCACATCTGAACAGGTATCACTGTTCACATGACCTTTTGAGCAGGATGCATCAACTTTTGAATTAACCTGAAATACTCTCTCCTTGGACCTCCGCAGTCCTCTGCCATCTCCCCAACTAACTCGATATGTGGGAGTTTATGCCAGGCAAAATAGCTCCTGCTTAGAGCAACACATGCACTCTGAAGAATGTTTTTGCGCCTGGCAATGATGGTGATGCTGCAACTGAGTTCTAGAGGTCATTTTTCAAAATGTTAGCCAGACATTGACATCCTGAGAACACAGAAAACAAAACAATGACAACACATGCATAATCAGGCCATATAGGATATAGAAATTTAGATAAAATCCTATATTTGCATACATTGGGGCTGTTGCACCTGACTGGAGAACAGAGAGAATTTCAACTTCTGAATCAGAGAGGTCCATGTAGAAGTCTTCCCTATGTCTGACAGGAGATACAATATGATGATTGGGAAAGGCTGTTCAAATATTGGGGTCAGCCAACAGCACACAAACTGTAAATTTACATTCAAAGCTTTTGTCAAAAATGTCTAGTGGTCATGAATATTTAAACAAACTAACAGACAAACAAACCTCATATCATCATGATTACCGCTACCAGTGGCGGCTGAAGCTTGGACGGGCGGTCCTGCGTCCTGCCTGAAAGTGGCGTTGAAGCTTGGACAGGCGATCCTGCGTCTTGCCTGAAGTGGCGGCTGAAGCTTGGACAATCCTGGTCCTGCCTGAAGGGCGGCTGAAGCTTGGACAGGCGATCCTGCGTCCGCCTGAAAGTGGCGGCTGAAGCTGGCGGCGATCCTGGCCTGAGTGCGGCTGAAGCTTGGCCGCGGTCAGCGCCTGCCTGAAAGTGGCGGCTGAAGCTGGAGGGGGTCCGCGTCTGAACGGGTGGCTGTAGGCCGGGTGGTCCTGTACCTGGACGAAAAAAATGAAAGAGAAAAAAAAAAATCCAGGAAATCACATTGTGGGATTTTTAAAAATTTCTTTGTAAATCATGGTGGAAAATAAGTATTTGGTCACCCACAAACAAGCAAGATTTCTGGCTCTCAAACCTGTAACTTCTTCTTTAAGAAGCTGTTATGTCCTCCACTTCTTACCTGTATTAATGGCACCTGTTTGATTTTTGTATCTGTATAAATAGACACCTGTCCACAACCTCTAACAGTCAGACTCCAAACAAAAACCATGGCCAAGACCAAAGAGCTGTACAAGTGTACCTATGATGAACATTACAGACGTCTCCTTTCTAAGTAGGACAACTTGCACAATCCGTAGCTGACTAAATACTTTTTTGACTGTACAATATCCAGATCCACCTGATCCGAAAGTAATTTCTGCTTAAATCTGTATATGGTGTTACAGGTACGTGGTAACCTTAAGTATTGTACTGAAATCCTCACACACATTTGCATACCTGTGGACGAATATATAAATGGGTCGACGCAAGGCATTATTGAGATGGTTTCCCTAGGGCACTTAGTGTTCAGTTCAGAGGCATGACCATTCTTTGGCCATTGACTCTGCACAACTCGAACTCTTGCTGCGTGTGCAAATCTGGAAACGTGTCCCTCAGGACCTGAAGAAATTCTTCTTCCTGTAAATACCAGGGGTAACAACAACCCGGCGAGATTCAGTGGCATCTGACAAAGCATCAAAAAAGTCCTTTGTCAATAGCCCTTCATTCCAAGCTGCTAAATGCATGTCAGTAATATCTGCAGGGTGTTGCTTTGTACATAGTGACGTGTGGCAATGACAAAGTAAAATCTAATATCAAATGAGTTCAGTAATGCGGTA
>NW_022605520.1:0-17017 GCF_008692095.1 Etheostoma spectabile
GACGGACCATGCTGCAGCTGCTCCCCCCTGTGCTGAGCCACTGTGCAACAAGTGCACAGGTCCCAAACAAGATGACGTGAAAAAAAATGACGACAACAAGAAGACAAATGTTCTAAAGTGTATATTGTGTGTGTGTTGTGTGTAATAAAAATATTAGTAGACTAATGTCAAGCCTTTAGTTTTCTTTTTTTAACCTCCCTTTCCACTCGCCTTTGCCTTCCTGTTTTTACTACAACTACAAACCACTGGCAAGAATCTCAGGGACTCAAAGGCAGGACGATGCGAATGCCACGGGTCCCTGGGACCCGAAGGACAATGTTGCGGTCCTAGGGACCCGAAGCAACGTCAAGGTCCCCGGACCCAAAGGACAATGCCACGGGTCCCAAGGACCCATCAGGCAATGCCACGGTCCCTGGAACCCAAAGGACACGTCAAGGGTGCGCGGGACCCGAAGGACAATGCCACGGGTCCCAAGGACCGAAGGACAATGCCACGGGTCCCAAGGACCATAAGGCCAATGCCACGGGTCCTATGGACCGAAGGACAACGTCAGGGTCCTATGGACCCGAAGGACAATGTAAAGGGTCCTATGGACCCGAAGGAACGTAAAGGGTCCCCGGGACCCGAAGGACAATGCCACAGGTCCTTGGAACCCGCAAGGACAATGTCAAGGGTCCCTGGGACCCGAAAGGAACATCAAGGGTCCCCAGGACCAAACGACAATGTCATGGTCCCGGTGACCCAAGGACCACGTCAAGGGTCCTCGGGACCCAAGGACAATGCTACGCTCCCTGGAACCCAATTACAACGCCACGGGTCCGGGGACTCGGAGGACAACACTATGGTTAAAACTGCACGGCTCCCCAGGTCCCGAAGAACAACAAAGGGTTAAGAAGTGCCTAGCTAGCTCATTGGTAGAGCATGAGACTCTTAATCTCAGGGTCGTGGGTTTGAGCCCACGTTGGGCGGTGGTATTTTAGAGAGTGGGATCGAGTTAGATCGTCTGTCAATCGCAAGATTAGCAGGTCCATGCCAGTGTAAAATCCCTGTAATTTACCAGACTAAAATGTGCCCTGCATTCTACAATAATGGCTTGTGCTGACCTCCTGTTCCTTAGATCAAACTAAAGTCTGGTGACAATGCATGTTTAAATTCTAAAAGTTCAACCATGTTCTAGAACTGCAGCTTAACATCTAAACTAAAATGTACATTTTAGAACTGTAATTAACAGTTTAGGACCGCAACTCTTAAATTCTACAACATTCAACCTATTGTTCCAGAACTGCAACTTAAACATTCCAGGACTGCAGTTAACATTCATATTCGTAAAAGGAAATGCAGCTGAGTCAGTTTCCCGATATCATTTGCCAACAGGAAACATTTGATAAAAATTATTACCAAAACACAGACTTGATTTTGCAGTAAAAATAGTAATATTGTGATGAATTTGCCAAATAGGTGACACTCTCTCGTCCATCACACTCAATAAATAAACCAGATTATTCAATCTATACCTCCACTTCTATGCAAAGTAGTCTCATACAGACCCTATCGCACCCTAAACGAAATCATAAACCTAGACCAACGAACAAGGAAAGTCCGGTCTGCTCGTTTGTTCCTCACATTTTACCCAGTTTTTTCTATTGCGTGCAGTCGAAGCAGGATATGAAAATTGCCAACACATTGCTTGCTCCTAATCTGTGTTTAATTAACGATAAACTGGATTTTAAATTACAGATTGGGATCGTATAATCTCCTGCCATTAGGGATCGTCCGGGAGTTGAACCCCGGACCTCTCACACCCGAAGCAAGAATCATGCCACTAGACCAACGAGCCTCTTAAAAGCCACTTAAGTCTAGTAGATTGTCATGGGATGCTTTCATGGCTCCACGGCCCGATTCCGCTTTCCGATCTCATTGACAACAGAAACATTGATACAACATTTTTTTTGCCCAAATACAGACTTGATTTTGTCAGTAAAAAGTGATATTAAAATCGGATGAATTTGGTGACAATTTAGATTAAGTTACTTTCACTTTAAACTGTTACATCTCTCTGAATCACCATCTGCAAATTTTTCAAACCTCGTTGGCATGCCGACCACCATCTACAGTAGGTAAATCACTGGCTAGCTATGCATGAGTACCTCATACCTTTTACCAGGTTCAGGTGGTTATAGTTATGGTCAAATGAAGCTTCATTAAGCTTTCTGAACAATGTTCTTCATTTTGGTTCAAATCCCACTTCTGACAAAATTGTTTTCATTTGGAACTAACATCTAAGACATGATATTGGGAAAAAGATAGCATAGCAGTTCTTTGTATTCAAGAGGACATGAATGTGCACGAGAAACGCAATTGCAAGTAAAGCGTTTTGTGAGCATCTTTATTGTCACCACATATAAAGTTACTGACTGTGATTTAACTGAAGGGTTTTGTAAAAGTTATCTTTTGTTCTGTAAAACTTTGGGTGTGTACAAAACAGGAGAAAAGGGTTCTTTGTTGCATCCAGGTTGTTATGTATAACAATAAAAAGCGCAATTGACATCATTCCATCCAATACGGGCAAGACGGGGTTGACTGACAGATTTTAAAATCCACACAGATAAACAGTCATCGTAGCGGTTTGCAGGATTTCGCAAATTTACAGAGATTAACTGGCCGTATAATGGCGATTAGACAAAAAGAGAAGTACTTCCACTCGTTGTTACCTGTCGTTGCTATGGGTAACAAGAGTTCACAGTCCCACGTTTCCTTAGGGCCCGTAGTGGATGAAATGGTAAAACATTTGGCCCTGGATGCATAGAAGGCCTGCCATATGAGCGACAAAATGTGGGTGTCCTGAAAAAGGTTCTTTAACTCTATCTCCTTCAACTCTTTTTTTTGTTTCTTGTTAGTCCAGGCAAAAAGTAATGGTTTTGGGTCATCTGTCCATCTCTACATCAGAATCAGAAATTCTTTATTGATCCCTGAAGTATGACTCTGAAAAAGGCTACTCTTTTCTGGATTTGAACCAGCAACCTAAGGATTTCAGCTTTATGCCTCTACGGTCCTCCGCTCTACCAACTGAGCTAGGTAGTGGGCCAAGAAGTCTAAGGCGCTGGTTAGTCTCCAGTCTCTCTGGAGTTCAAATCCCACCACTGCCATTGGCATATATTACATAATGGAAGCCAACAAATGTGTGTTTGAGAGAGTGGGAATATCTGAGTTCTGTATTGCGGTGGATATGCTGTCAATCGCAAGATCCCAGTGTCAAAATCCATCCCAGTGAAAAAATCCTTGTAATTTACCAGACTAAAATGTGCCTGCATTCTACGATCATGGCCTGTGCTAACCTCCTGTTCCTCAGATCAAACTAAAGTCTGGTGATAATGCATGTTCAAATTCTACAACTTCAACCTATTGTTTCTAGAAGTGCAGCTTAACATTCTAGAACTGCAGCTTAAAAGAAAGATGATGTGTATTTTCATTAATCCAAATAAAGTTGATGTGTATATGCATTAATCCAAAATAAAGTTGTGTGTGTATATGCATTAATCCAAAATAAAGTTAATCAAAAAGAAAGTTGATGTGTATATGCTTAGTAAGTAAACCTTGTGGCGTGTATGTGTGTGTCTGTGGTGTTGGGAGTGGGCTGCTAAATGTCAAGGGCTGGGAGGAGATGGATCAGAACAACGTGGTATTACAGTGTGTGGTGAGGTGAGAGAGAGAGAAAAATATAAAAAGCTTCAAGTAGACTCTAATAATAATCATATTGTTTCTTCCACGTTTAAATATCTGACTTTATTGCCACTATCTGTTTTCTGCTCTCTTTTTGATTTTGATTTGAGCACTAAGCACCTCTCTCTCTCCTTCTCTCCATCTGTATGCAATCTCATCCCATTAATGCATGTTACTAACTCAACTTCTTCCCTTTCCTGGAGTCTTGTGCTCTCTCAACCCCGTAGTCTTGAGACCGGGGTCCGGTTCTTGGCCACTGCAGTTTTCCTTTACTTCTTTTCGTAATTAGCTTTTTTTGCTGACATTTGTGAAAAACATAATGTGGCCATGCGGACTGATGTTTTCACTGTGCAACTTTGACCCATCAATCATTGGTGGTTTCAGTGGTAGAATTCTTGTCTGCCGCGTGGGTGACCTGGGTCCCGATTCCCAGCCGATGAACTTTTCCTTTACTACTATAAAACCAAATAATATGTAAAATAAATATTAAATGGTCAAATATACAGTATACACACTTAACACTCTCCCTCATTGGTCCATCATTTTCCTTTTTCGACTCCCCCTCTGTCTTTCTGACTCATAAAAAGCAGACTCCTGGAACTCTTTCCAGGACATCTCCTTCTCCGTGCCCTGGTCTTTGTAAATAGAAAAGACTTTAGCGGGCAGTAAATGTACTTCCCTGCTACTCCACTCCAGGGAATCCAGTGTGAATGTGAGGACTGTTTGGGCCCTGCTTCAGTTCCATTCTGCAAAACTGACACTTGCGACCTGTGAGCTGGGGCTCCTGTGTGGGGGGTCCTTTTCCTCTTTTGCTGTCCTCTGTCCTCCACCCTTTTCTTTGTGGCATCCAGTTCCTGCTGAGAGGACTCTGGTCTGTGCAAAGTCATTAAAGGCATTTTGGGTTTGTCAGACCTTCAGCACCATAGGCTTTAAAAGCCTTAGTGGAGCAGTAGAAATACCTGACAGGTCCTTGCTGGTAAAAGAAGTGGACGGAAGAACCATCATTCTCATACCGCGACTTTGGCTGGCCACAGGGAAGACATCTTTTTGACTGTGATTTTTTTTGTGCTGGCTGTTGTTGTTGTTGCTCCTGCTGTTTGTCCATTATGTTCTCAATTATTCTCAACTATTTTCTCAATAGAGTCTTGAGTTAGTTAGTTAGTTAGTTAGGCGTGGCCCGGGTCTGCACAGGTGGTGGTGGTGGATTAACAACTGGAGCAGACATGGTAACAACTGGCACTGGCAATGCTTTTGACTTAATACAATGCCAATTTCTACTCACCACAACATAAATAGACAATAACAACACATGAATCAAAGCACGGTTAAGGTTAGCGTTACATTAACTGTAGTTAACACGTAATCCATCCAAACGTGGCGTTAACATGAACTGTGACTAACTTTATAGCATTCATGTAACGTTTAAAACAGAAAACGTCTGACAGGACAGCATAACATTTCATTACACGTTTGGTTATTTAACATCTTTCATAGATAATCATATAAATAACTTACCTTTTAGAGTAATGTTCAGCGGAGCTCTAACGATGTGTGCTCAGACTAGTAGTGGCCAAGGATATATTCATCCGTAGTGGTTTAGCAGTACCATAGGAAATGAATGGGAATCAGTTTAGGGCGTTTTAACTAAAGAATTCCAGAGTGACGCGCGGGAGACCCGGTCTGATTCGGCTAATGCAGCTTTCCTTACTACTATTCGGAATTAGCCCTTGCAAAAAAGGGCATGTTTGTGTGAAGGCAAACAGCTCATTTCTGGTGATGTTACTTCTAGATTTCAGCCATTCACGTTAGCTACATTTTGGTTGTTGGTGCACTAGGCACCAAGAGACTGTGATCCGTGTTGATGGAAAATGGATAAAATTACCATCAGTCACCATCCATCAGTGTTCCTTGTTAACCTGAGGTTCAACAATTGGTGAACCTTCCTTTCCAGCACTTTGGAGTAGAAAATCAACAAATAATTGTGATAATTAATCGTGATCTCCATATTGATCAAAGTGCCTACATTTTTAAAAATAAAACATCAGCCTTTTGAAAAGTAATTTATATATAAAATCAAATTATACAGTTCAAGTTTGACGTTTGTGCAAATGCCAAGCAAGTCAGTGCAAGAGTAAAACAAAGCAGCATCCTCTTCTCTTTTGACACACAAAACCAACGCAGCTATGCTCGGACTGAGCAACAAACAACATATATCCCTAAGTGTCAGTCAAATATATACTGACAAAAATCAGATATCACTTTATAAAAACAGCCACTTTGTTACTAAAATGTGCCTATGACAGGATTGTGTTCTTACCGTTTAATGTGACTTCTGCTTTCGGACATCACTGATCAGCTTCTCAACATCGGGCATGTAAGATGTAACTTTAATCTTTGTAACTTTTATCCCATTGTCATTTAAACACTTCAGCACAGCCTCACATATGTCCTCCCCCTGTGTTTGGCCTTTCAGTGGTATTAATTGGATCATTTCTTCTGCGGCCCATCGGAGTTCACATACATGCATAAAAGCGCAGTCTGTTCAATATCGATCACATCACAGGACTCATCACAGGCAATTGAGTATGCTGGCGCTGACTTAATTGCCTTGATTTACTGATCGGTGATGTTGCCTGCCATTTTAATAGCCCTTTCCTTCACTGTCTTAGCGGAGAGAGGCATGTCTTTAATTTTTTGCATTATCTCGGTTCTGATTTTGAAGTCTGCAATAGGTATTCTGATATGTTGATAAATGACTCCTTCATGTAGTCACCATCTGTGAACGGTTTGCTACGTTCTATTATCTCCCGGGTTGCGACAGAACTTGCAGCAGTAGTGGAGTTTGGAGATGCAATCCACTTCTTAAAACTATTTTTGCGCTCCTCTAATTTCTCCAGAAGTAATGCAATTGCACGTTTTCCCTCACTCCCAACTGGGTACTCGGCTGCAAATGTAGCCTGCCTTCCCTGATTTCCACATTGCTGTTTTGTTATTTGACAACTTCTCGCTACAGAGCAAACATTCAGGCAATCCTTCCGCATTGGCAATGAATGCAAATGATTCGGTCCGAGAAACGTTGAATCTTTTGTTCTCCTCAGTTAGTTTTCTCTTTTTCCCTTTGGGATCCATGGCCCATCACACAGCCGCCGGTTTGTTTACAACAGCCACCTGCCTGGCATCCCGCCTTACTGATAGAAACGTGTGTCGCAGGCTATGACGTAAATCTTCGTAGACAGAAATGTTGAAATTTAATATTTATTCTACACATTGTTACAGCATTGAAAAATGTTAATAATGTTTGTCATGTTTGTTTTCCTACAGAAACCATATTAAAACAAAAAATACATTTCTCTCCCCCATCTTTTTCCATTTTCGGATGTATCCTTTTGTCATCATTGATGGGTCGTAAACATTTCATCTGCCTCTATCTCAATAACTATTCTTTTCATTTTTTCAAGCAGTAACTAAACCCCTAACCAACATTTTTAACTGAAAACCAATGTATGTGAGTGTCAAGTAATGTTATTGTTGGATTCAGGTCCAAATTTTGACATTTTAGTGCAATGCAAAGGTGCATAACAGATTTTGTTTCTACATACCTGGAGCGATGCAAAGCAGGGATGGCCAACTAGTCAAGGAACAGCAAGAGACTTGGTATTTAACTACAAACTGACTATGTGACAGATGTGTAATCTGTCATGGCCTTCCTTCTGAAGCTCTAGCCAGGCGCCATTCCTCGCCTAAACAATATGAGTTTCTTACAGGAATGTAGTGAAAAGAAAAGTCACATCTACAAAGATAAATTGAAAGATGTGACTCCCTGATGGTCTAGTGGTTAGGATTCGGCGCTCTCACTGCCGCGGCCCGGGTTCGATTCCCGGTCAGGAATGGTCAGGACGTGAGAGACTCAGGTGTGATGTTTGAAAGAATAAGTTCCTGGACTTGATTTTGATTTGTCAAATTCTTCCTCATTAGTTTAAATGAACTGACAACATCAGTATATGACTTACAGTTCTCAAAGACGCACACAATCTCAACTGGTTATCCTTTAGACAGCTAGTCTCTTTTCTTTTCTCTCACTTTTGTCCTCTGTCTGGCCTATGTATTTGCTTGTATTACATCAAGTGACCTGCATACCAATGACCGTAAAGATTAATATGTACAGTACATGGTTTTCAGAACTGTACCTTCAGATAAAGGTAAGGCCACTTGAGTTATCTTTGGGCTGCTCTATATTCACCTGCAGAATGGTAAAGCCTAGAGTTTGCTTACTCCAGGTTATTTAAGCAACAAACGTCCCTGGGTGGACTTGAACCACCATCCTTCGGTTAACAGCCGACTGCGCTGACCTATTGCGCCACAGAGACTGCATATGTCTAATGTTTAATGAGCGGGAGCTCGATCTTTAAGCCACAAGCATTTGCTTTATGGCTTTTTGAGGTTGCGCTGCACATGTATGCTTACATACTCTAAAGAGAACAATACAGAGGCCGTCAGAGATGGCAAACCTCACTGCCTGTGCTCAAGTAGAAGAAGAGATAATTGTGTTAACAAATACTCTGGTAAAAGTAGAAGTACTGATTTAACTTCTTTACTCAGTAAAGTACCAAAGTACAGGCTTAGCAATATAATTAAAATATAAAGTAAAAGTAGCCTTATGAATGACAAAGCTCCCTGGACCAGACAGATGATACTAGAGAGCACACTGAGAAACTACAGTAGACATGGAGAAAAGACTCTTTATCTTTATTCTTATATGCCATTGCCTACATTTTAAATGGCTGTCTGCCAATAGGCCTAAAACATATATAAACATATAGCCTATTTATGTTGACAGAGACTGGGACTCCAGGTTAATAAGATTCTGACCGAGTAGCAAGATATGAATTCAAGTGTGATTTTGTGAGAAGTCTTGTATTTCCAATTAATTAGATTACATTTTGTAATGGTAACTCCAGGAAATTATTTGAATTTAGTGAGGACTAGATTAGAACTGGATTTAAAGCTGATTGTGGTTCCAACTTCGGCCCAGGTGTGTCTGTTAAAACACAGACGGAGACAACTTCTCTCTGTTGATTTATTACAATCAATCATCAGTATAAACGGGGGGGGGGGGGGGTGCTCTGCTATGAATGTGTGTGTGGTAATAAAAGAAATAAACAACATTGTAATGGCTACCATACACAATGTATAGGAATCATATATGCTAGTAAATAATAACAATAAACCAACTACTAATTACATTATCTTAATGAGCAAGGACGTTCAACAATCGCCATTAATCGAATCAACAGCCAGGTGTAACCTAGCCAACAGTAGAAGAAGTAAACAAGCTAACTTTTAAATGTACCAGAACTACAGACCAATACAACAACAGGCTTACATGAACTGACAACATCAGTTCTATGACTTACAGTTCTCAAAGACCACACGATCTCAGCTGATTATCCTCCAGACAGCTAGTCTCTTTTTCTTTTCTCTCACTTTTGTCTCCGTGTGCCGTGCGCGCCTGCTCGTGGTGTGAGGCGGGTGTCCGCGCTATTCTCCGACATGGACTCCAAATCACACCTGATAGACAACCTTTAGTACAAAACTAAAGTAACAACCCATTTTGTAAAATGTAGGGAGTAGAAAGTACCGATATTGTGGTAAAATGTAAGGAGTAAAAGTAAAAAGTCGCCAAAAAAATAAAGAGGAAGATAAAATATCCGCAAAATCTACTTGAGTACAGCAATGAAGTGTTTGTACTTCGTTATTTTGTTAACAAAGTATTTGTACTTCGTTACTTCCCATCTCTGATGACTGTAAAGATTAATATGTACATGGTTTCCAGAACTGTATCTTCTGATAGACATAAGGCCCTTGGGTTATCTTCAGGCTGCTCTATAGTCTCCTGAAGAAGGATAAATCCCAGAGTTGGCTCACTCCAGATTATTTAAGCAATAAACGTCCCTGGGTGGACTTGAACCACCATCCTTTCGGTTAACAGCCGACTGCGCTGACCTATTGCGCCACAGAGACTGCATATGTCTGATGTTTTTTTTATTTCTGATTCTGATGTAGAGATGGACAAACGACTCAAAAGCATAATACTTCTTGCCGTGACATAACAAGAAACAGTAAAAAAGAAGTCAGCGAGATAGAGTTCAAGACCCTTTTTTCAGGACACCCAAACTTTGTCGCTCAATATGGCAGGAATTCTATGCATCCAGGCCAAATTTTTACCATTTCATCCACTACGGGCCCCTAAGGAACTTTACATGTGTCTTCTTCCTGCTTCTGGCGAGAGCAGTCGTGTTTTTTTCCTCCTCTCCCCTCTTATCTCAGCTTGGCTTCTTCCCAGTCTGTCTGGATTGTCTTGTGATACTTTTTCTTTTCTCTTTGTCCCCTGCCTGCTGTTTTCCTGGAAATATTCAACATGGAATTGATCATCTGGTCGCTCAGCGCTATTGACAAGATTTTTTCACCTAAACATGCTTCTCCGGGAGAGCCGCATTGTCCCAGCGGGACGTTCCCTGCAGGCTACACTCGCGATTCCTATTCACGGGATTGGCAGGTGGTCTGCCTGGATGTCCTGACTGTGGGGATGTCGAAGATATTTGGATAATTGGAATTCTGTTGGTGGGGCTCCTGATCATCGGCCTTGGGGTCTCGCTGACCTATCGGAAAATTGGTAAGACAGCCGCCAGCAAATTCCCCACCAGCTGTCTGGGGAACTTAAGAGTGCCTAAATGGAGTGATTGAGGGGATGAAGGTTTTACATCTAAGGGCTAACCAGTCCTGTGAACTGTCTCGTAACATCTCAGACCGGACCGTGGAAGCGCAGTAGGGGATTGATACCAACAGGGCTCAGTCGGTGGAGTTGCTTCGTGTGACCACCGGACTGGCAGAGAAGGTAGATGGACTGCAAAAATCACTACGTGATATGGATGCTTGTATGACGTTGAGGTCGGTGACAACTGATTGATGGACATTGATTTGTACAAATTCCACCGAGTCACCCTAAATTTGGATTGAAATTGATCCACTGTTTCCCCCCCCCTTTTCTGCCCGAAGCGGGAAAACAATTTGCAGCTGACATTCTATCCTTTCCCTTGCACTGGCTTATCTCTCCAAGGTCACGCAGATGGACTGAACTTTTACCAACACAGACAGTCTGATGCGCTACATTTACACACACAACTCATTCTCACACACACACCATACACCACCCCCCCGAACCAGCCCCAGATCCGTCTGACTGCCTGTTTCTTTCTTTCTTGTGTTTCCACCTCACGTCCATGGTCAAGGCCGGGCTGAACTGGGCTGTTTTGCACAGTGCAGTCAGTCTGTCTCACATTTCACATACACACGCACACACACTCACAGTCAAGGCCGGACTGAACTGAGCTGTTTTTCAACAACCCACACAGTTTGTGTCTCACACGCACTCACATCCACAGACACCATACACCAATATTTCTTCATGTATGTAGTCTTGTGCATTATGTTATGTCTTGTATTATCCTGCTGTCTGCATATATCCTTTTCAGAGTGCATGTGGCGGCGCTTTCACTAGCTGCGGCTCGGAGGCTCTCTAAACTCTCTAAACTGTATTTCGTTGCATTGTACCTGTACATGTGTGATGACAATAAAGTTGAATCTAATCTAATCTAATCTCAGGAGAGGGAAGCGAGTAATCATCCAAGCTGTGTACAGTAAGGATGGGACGCTGTTGACCTCAACTGAGGAGGTAATAGAGCGGTGGAAGGAGCACTTTGAGGAACTCCTAAATCCAGCTGAACGTCCTCTGTGGCAGAGGCAGAGGTGGAGGATGATGGGGGTTTGTCGTCAATTTCCCTGGTGGAGGTTAATGAGGTAAGCCTAATGTCTTTCAAGTAACATTGTCCACCATGGACAAGACAAATACTTCAAGATTGGCAATAACTGTAGTTAATTAAATAGCCTAGCACATTTTATTATGTTTGTTCAAATTAGTTTTCCACACATCTACTAATACCACTCTGATCATATTCCCTTCCTCAATATTCCATAAAGAAACAAGAACGATCATCAATGACAGAGAGCATATGAAGTGAATCATTACTCTCTGTCAACTTCACGCTCAGAAAGGAATATCACAGCTCAGAAAGGAATTCACATCATCGTGGTCAGCGAGACCAAACACTTTAGAAACACATTCCTCAAGTCAGAAACTCTAGAAATGATCCCTGAAAGTATAGTCTTGTTTAGACTGAGGGGGGGAACTGCATCTCATTCACTGCAGAGTGATTGTCACTCAGGGTTCAGAGGGACAGAAGCTAATCGTTACGTGCTCCAGATGACTGAGGTGAGAAAATCTATTTAGATCTTTAAGAAGACCGATATGTAGATTGAATTAGATTTTCAGTCACTGTTGTCTCAATACTTCAGTGTCAGCCAACTTATTCTCTACAATAATGCTCCACTCATTTCTTTGCGTTAATACTGGTTCTAAACAACAACCAAGTTCTTCATTCCCAGACCAAAGGATGGTTGAACCTGCTGCATTTAGACTTCAGCTACTGTTCCAACCTCCACACCTCAGTGAAGAGGAAAACACTTCAATTAAAGGGGAGCAATGCAGTTCTGGCCATTTCTTGGGTGTTCCTCGTTTTTGCTCGCAGGTATTGTCTATTGAGCTCCACCTCCAGGTTCTGAATAGATATTGGCGGCTCCTCTGTTTCCTTGTGTCTGACTCCTCCCTCGGCCAGTCTGCAGTTTCCTCTTTCTCTGTTCCTCCAACAATGCTTTCTTAAGTTTCTGTTTCCCTTTTTTCCGGCTCAGTCATGGCAATGCTGTGAAAAACACCAAAAGAAATCCATCGCTACCTTGTTAGCAAGACCTGATATCATGCTACACTTCCGCTGAGACGGCGACTCGCTGACTGAAAGTTGCAAGGGGGGGGGGGGTCCAGCTCACAGGTGCTAGGGGGGAGCGAGACGACCACCATTCAACTCATTCCAGTGACTCCGAAGCTGTTCTGTTGGGTAAATTAAGCTAACAATAAATGCATAGTTGTATAAGTTCTGTTTATTTCTTCCCAGTGTGACTCCCAGGACTTATGAGAAGTGTTTTAGAGGAGACCTGCTCAGCTCGTACTGCTCTGTGTGTGATCAATACATATCTGGAAGATTCATGTTCCCTTAAGGTCCTACAACCGTTTTTAACATTCAAGTGACCTCAGTGCAGCACAAATATTCTAATAACCCAGTTTGTTCTGAAAGAAATGATGTTGATATCTTGACTGTAGAAACCCGGGTTGATGTTTTACAAGCTTTTATAGAAAATAGAAGCAGACGGACAATGAGCTATGAAAATGACCTTAGTCCTCAGAGGGTTAAATAATAGGAAGTTGCTGAGCACACAGTTACTGGAGTTAGAGAAAATGACGTCCCAACGGCGCATACTTGTGTGTACTGCTCTTGTGCAAAGACATCCATCTTTTTTTTTTTATTAGATTAGATTCAACTTTATTGTACAAGTACAAAGACAAGGAAATGCATTTTGTGTCTAACCAGAAAAGTGCAATTTGATATACAAAGTACAGACAGGTGGTGCATTGGCAGGACGAAATATATTATGTTATTTTTAGTTTTTTTTACTGTTTAATAGCATTTTTTCAAGAACATTTTCAGTCTGATTGTGAGTTGGCCGGCCGTTGGCTAGTTAGCTAACGGTAGCTTCCATGCTACATAAATAAGACAGACAGAGATGTCCCTCATCTGGTGATAGAACCCTGATTTCCCCCCCCCCCCGTCCTGTTGGCTCAGAGCTTCACAGACTCAGTCCACAGGTACAATTTAGTTTGAGAGGTTGTCATCACTGAGTTGTGGTTGTGAATGAAAAAAAATACATGAGTAAATGTTGCACTGCACGCTTGCAGCTGTCATTCTGTTCATGGAAATATCAATCTACACATTTGTGAATATTTTTCCTGTAACTTCACATTCAGAAAACCGGTGTGTGAATATTTTCTACATGTGCAAATTACAAATTCAGATTTTTTTACAAGCTCTCGTGTTTTTTTCCATTGTGTGACATCAAATTAAGATCACACGTGGGTGAATATTTTTGCAAGTGCAAATTTTATTTTTACAAGTGCAAATTTAAACACATAAGTTCAGATTTTTTTGTTCTGCAAACTCTCACCTTTGGCCCCATATTTCCCTTCATATGAGTCAGAGCCAGCAGCACTAAGGAAGAGCAGCCTCTCCTACGGCGAGTGGTGGCGACCCACGGGGAAACTTTGGTTTCCCAGTCAGTTCCAGTAGTACAGGTGAGAAGTGGTGGATAAAACGAGGACTGTGTCGGCGTTGTTGGTACGTGAGTGGAATACATCCCACATGCTAACACATATCCAACGCCATCACCCAGACATGCCAATCACTGGAACGAGACAAAAAAACTGTCCAACGTCTCCTCCCTACAGTGCTTAACCAGCCTTTAGATCCAAATACAAATAGGGCCAAAAATCAGTGAATCAATCAGGATTTACACGTCACCTTCAATGCCCCGTATCCACTCGTAGAGTAACCTGGCTTCAAGTATTTGCTGTATGTACTCAAACCTCGTTCCAACATGCCATCCCGTCCACCGGACTTCAGTGTACCGTTCCACCCCTTTAATACATGTCAATCAAGCTGAGCCTGTAAAGGCCACACAGTCTGATTAGTCAAGTGGAAACACCTGTGGGAGTGGAACATGATGTGTAGAGATGGGCTTTCAAACAACGCACTTTTTGACATGTCAAAGTAGGAAAAGCAAAGGTAGAAATAAAATGAATTATGGCTTAACTCAGTTTACGTTTTTACACCGGACATAAGGCATTACAAAGTCAAGAAAGTAGGTGTTAACCCTTTCAAGTAACCTTGTCCAGCATGGACTGGACATTCTTCAAGACTGACTATAACTTCAGTTAAATAGAAAGCTTAGTATGTTTTATTACTCCACGTGTTAGTTTTCCACATACCTGCTACTACCACTCTGAACATATTCCCTTCTTCAATACTCCATAAAGAAGCAAAGAACAATCATCAATGACAGAGAACATATGAAGTGAATCATTACTCTCTGTCAGCCTCACGCTCAGAAAGGAATATCACGACTCATCATCGTGGTCAGTGAGACCAAACCCTTTAGAAACACATTCCCCAAGTCAGAAACTCTAGAAATGATCCCTGAAAGTATAGTCTTGGTTAGCTGAGGGGGGGGGGGGGGGGGGAACTGCATCTCATTCACTGCAGGGTGATTGTCACTCAGGGTTCAGAGGGACAGAAGCTAATCGTTACGTGCTCCAGATGACTCTGAGGTGAGAAAATCTATTTAGATCTTTAAGAAGACCGATATGTAGATTGAATTAGATTTTCAGTCACTGTTGTCTCAATACTTCAGTGTCAGCCTACTTATTCTCTCCAATAAATGCTCCAGTCCTTTCTTTGCATTAATTGGTCTCAGAATGTTGCGGGTTAACCACCACTGTTGATTATTGGGTACAAAAAGCACTCAAGATATGTATTTATATCATTTTTTAAATGTCTCCAAATAATGTTAAAAGTCAGTTTTTGGTAATTTTTAGTATTCGCTGGTTTATTAAGTCAATTCGGCGATGACGTCACACTGGGGAGCGAAGTCTCAGCCTGGCACTAGAACTACGGCGACTGACTGGGATGAGGAAGAGGAGGAAAAGCCAGCAGCCAAATAATTAACGAAATAACGAAACGGGCATATTTGTGTTAACCATGACACCGGGACAACAATGGGACGGTTGGGTTTAGGAAGCAATAACGGCACTTCTTTTTCCCACAGCCCTCTTTTTAGAAGCATCGGTAGCTCAGTTGGTAGAGCATCAGACTTTTATTCTGAGGGTCCAGGGTTCAAGTCCCTGTTCAGGCATGCAGTTGCACATTTTGCTTGATGCCATGATAAATTGTACACTTTGGCAATCCTTAACACTTTCAGACACTGTATCATTTAAGTAACATGCACAAGTCTTTAAAAGAAATGTGACTGTTTTTCATGCAGGTTTGCATCATAACAATGCGGGTGCTATCTCTAAATGATCAATGGGCAACCTACATCTTCTTGATGGCACCCAAATCTCTGTGCTGATCTCCCTGCTTGGATGGCAAGTCATCTGGTGGATTTTTTCCGTCAAGAGGAAGCTGATCAAGAGGGAGAGTTGTTTATTGTACCAACTAGCAGTAAAGTTTATTTGTGGAGCCATAAAATTGCATTAGGTTATCAACGTTTTCAGCGAAAAAGAAAACCACAGCTCAAGTCCCTGGTAAGGCAACAGCTTGATTCTGGGATAGTATGAAGTGCTCGCTAACGTCATCTGTCATGCAGGTTTGCAGGATGTTCACAGTCTGCTAGTCGCCATGATGAGTTGTGACTTTGAGCTTTTTAATTAACCTTTTTGGCCAATTTTCAACCAGTTGTGCAATAACATTTGGTGTTGCATTGTGCAATTATGGTCTACCCTCCTGCTGTCCAGAAGACCGTGATCATGGCAACAGCTCAATGGTCTTCATTTACTTGCACTTTAATCTGTAGTTCAGCAGATGGTTTTTTCCACAGTCACTTGCTTTTGAAGCCTGGGTAGCTCTTGGTAGAGCATCAGACTTTTAATCTGAGGGTCCAGGGTTCAAGTCCCTGTTCAGGCGTAGAGTTGCACATTCTGCTAGATGAGTTGTCCATTTGACGTGCTTGTATGGACATGGACAAATTCAGATGCTATCATCATGTGTGTTCCATGCGCAAGTCTTTAAAAAGAGTCGTATATCATAACAATGTTGCTGGTCAATTAACAAACCTATGGGGAACCTACATCCATCTTGCTAGCACCCAAATCTGTACTCATCTCCCTGCTTGATAGTATGTCCAGGACATACCACATATGTTCATAACCCTTTTCATTGGTTTGCTACGACTCTTAAATAATTCCTTTCATTGTATCAATCTCAGAAATAACCAAAGAATGACAAATTTCATTCATGTGCTTGTGTTCACCACCTGTCACTGTTAGCAGCAGTAGTGTTTTTTTAGTTTTTTTAAAACACCTGCCCCGGTGAGGGTTGAACTCACGACCTTCAGATTATGAGGACGCGCTGCCTACTGCGCCAACGAGGCTATGAAAGGCATTGCAATGGTTGGGAAAATCTCAGAAAAACTAACCATTTGGTCGTCAATCTTATAAAAACAATGTTTGTGGAGACATATGTACTCACACAAAGGCTAAGATCAACACTAGATGCTTTTTCATGACCCCATGAAAGGG
>NW_022605521.1:0-19489 GCF_008692095.1 Etheostoma spectabile
TCTAAAGTGTATATTGTGTGTGTGTGTGTGTGTAATAAAAATAATTAGTAGACTAATGTCAAGCCTTTAGTTTTCTTTTTTAACCTCCCTTTCCACTCGCCTTTGCCTTCCTGTTTTTACTACAACTACAAACCACTGGCAAGAATCTCAGGGACTCAAAGGCAGGACGATGCGAATGCCACGGGTCCCTGGGACCCGAAGGACAATGTTGCGGTCCTAGGGACCCGAAGGACAACGTCAAGGTCCCCGGACCCAAAGGACAATGCCACGGGTCCCAAGGACCCATCAGGCCATGCCACGGGTCCCTGAACCCAAAGGACAACGTCAAGGGTGCGCGGGACCCGAAGGACAATGCCACGGGTCCCAAGGACCGAAGGACAATGCCACGGGTCCCAAGGACCATAAGGCCAATGCCACGGGTCCTATGGACCGAAGGACAACGTCAAGGGTCCTATGGACCCGAAGGACAATGTAAAGGGTCCTATGGACCCGAAGGAAACGTAAAGGGTCCCCGGGACCCGAAAGGACAATGCCCAGGTCCTTGGAACCCGCAAGGACAATGTCAAGGGTCCCTGGGACCCGAAAAGGAACATCAAGGGTCCCCAGGACCCAAACGACAATGTCATGGGTCCCGGTGACCCAAAGGACCACGTCAAGGGTCCTCGGGACCAAAGGACAATGCTACGGCTCCCTGGAACCCAAAGTACAACGCCACGGGTCCGGGGACTCGGAGGACAACACTATGGGTAAAACTGCACGGCTCCCCAGGTCCGAAGAACAACAAAAGGGTTAAGAAGTGCCTAGCTAGCTCAGTTGTAGAGCATGAGACTCTTAATCTCAGGGTCGTGGGTTTGAGCCCCACGTTGGGCGGTGGTATTTTAGAGAGTGGGATCGAGTTAGATCGTCTGTCAATCGCAAGATTAGCAGGTCCATGCCAGTGTAAAAATCCTGTAATTTACCAGACTAAAATGTGCCTGCATTCTACAATAATGGCTTGTGTGACCTCCTGTTCCTTAGATCAAACTAAAGTCTGGTGACAATGCATGTTTAAATTCTAAAAGTTCAACCTATGTTCTAGAACTGCAGCTTAACATTCTAAACTAAAATGTACATTTTAGAACTGTAATTAACAGTTTAGGACCGCAACTCTTAAAATCTACAACTTCAACCTATTGTTCCAGAACTGCAACTTAACATTCCAGGACTGCAGGTTAACATTCATATTCGTAAAAAGGAAATGCAGCTTGAGTCAGTTTCCCGATATCATTTGCCAACAGGAAACATTTGATAAAAATATATTACCAAAACACAGACTTGATTTTGCAGTAAAAGTAATAGTAATATTGTGATGAATTTGCCAAATAGGTGACACTCTCTCGTCCATCACACTCAATAAATAAACCAGATTATTCAATCTATACCTCCACTTCTATGCAAAGTAGTCTCATACAGACCCTATCGCACCCTAAACGAGATCATAAACCTAGACCAACGAACAAGGAAAGTCCGGTCTGCTCGTTTGTTCCTCACATTTTTACCCAGTTTTTTCTATTGCGTGCAGTCGAAGCAGGATATGAAAAATTGCCAACACATTGCTTGCTCCTAATCTGTGTTAAATTAACGATAAACTGGATTTTAAATTACAGATTAGGATCGTAATAGCTCCTGCCATTAGGGATCGTCCGGGAGTTGAACCCCGGACCTCTCACACCCGAAGCAAGAATCATGCCACTAGACCAACGAGCCTCTTAAAAGCCACTTAAGTCTAGTAGATTGTCATGGGATGCTTTCATGGCTCCACGGCCCGATTCAGCTTTCCGATCTCATTTGACAACAGGAAACATTTGATACAACATTTTTTACCAAAATACAGACTTGATTTTGTCAGTAAAAAGTGATAGTAAAATCGGGATGAATTTGGTGGACAATTTAGAAAATTAAGTTACTTTACACTTTAAACTGTTACATCTCCTCTGAATCACCATCTGCAAATTTTCAAACCTCGTTGGCATGCCGACCACCATCTACAGTAGGTAAATCACTGGCTAGCTATGCATGAGTACCTCATACCTTTTACCAGGTTCAGGTGGTTAATAGTTATGGTCAAATGAAGCTTCATTAAGCTTTCTGAACAATGTTCTTCATTTTGGGTTCAAATCCCACTTCTGACAAAAATTGTTTTCATTTGGAACTAACATCTAAGACATGATATTGGGAATAAAGATAGCATAGCAGTTCTTTGTATTCAAGAGGACATGAATGTGCACGAGAAACGCAATTGCAAGTAAAGCGTTTTGTGAGCATCTTTATTGTCACCACATATAAAGTTACTGACTGTGATTTAACTGAAGGGTTTTGGTAAAAGTTATCTTTTGTTCTGTAAAACTTTGGGTTGTGTACAAAACAGGAGAAAAGGGTTCTTTGTTGCATCCAGGTTGTTATGTATAACAGATAAAAAGCGCAAATTGACATCATTCCATCCAATACGGGCAAGACGGGGTTGACTGACAGATTTTAAAATCCACACAGATAAACAGTCATCGTAGCTGTTTGCAGGATTTCCGCAAAATTTACAGAGATTAAACTGGGCCGTATAATGGCGATTAGACAAAAAGAGAGAAGTACTTCCACTCGTTGTTACCTGTCGTTGCTATGGGTAACAAGAGTTCACAGTCCCACGTTTCCTTAGGGGCCCGTAGTGGATGAAATGGTAAAACATTTGGCCCTGGATGCATAGAAGGCCTGCCATATTGAGCGACAAAATGTGGGTGTCCTGAAAAAAGGTTCTTTAACTCTATCTCCTTCAACTCTTTTTTTGTTTCTTGTTATGTCCAGGCAAAAAGTATTATGGTTTTGGGTCATCTGTCCATCTCTACATCAGAATCAGAAATTCTTTATTGATCCCTGAAGTATGACTCTGAAAAAGGCTACTCTTTTCTGGATTTGAACCAGCAACCTAAGGATTTCAGCTTTATGCCTCTACGGTCCTCCGCTCTACCAACTGAGCTAGGTAGTGTGGCCAAGAAGTCTAAGGCGCTGGATTAAGTCTCCAGTCTCTCTGGAGTTCAAATCCCACCACTGCCATTGGCATATATTACATAATTGGAAGCCAACAAATGTGTGTTTGAGAGAGTGGGAATATCTGAGTTCTGTATTGCGGTGGATATGCTGTCAATCGCAAGATCCCAGTGTCAAAATCCATCCCAGTGTAAAAATCCTTGTAATTTACCAGACTAAAATGTGCCTGCATTCTACGATCATGGCCTGTGCTAACCTCCTGTTCCTCAGATCAAACTAAAGTCTGGTGATAATGCATGTTCAAATTCTACAACTTCAACCTATTGTTCTAGAACTGCAGCTTAACATTCTAGAACTGCAGCTTAAAAGAAAGATGATGTGTATTTTCATTAATCCAAAATAAAGTTGATGTGTATATGCATTAATCCAAAATAAAGTTGATGTGTATATGCATTAATCCAAAATAAAGTTAATCAAAAAGAAAGTTGATGTGTATATGCATTAGTAAGTAGACCTTGTGGCGTGTATGTGTGTGTCTGTGTGTGTTGGGAGTGGGGCTGCTAAATGTCAAGGGCTGGGAGGAGATGGATGCAGAACAACGTGGTAGTACAGTGTGTGTGTGAGTGAGAGAGAGAGAAAAATATAAAAAGCTTCAAGTAGACTCTAATAAATAATCATATTGTTTCTTCCACTTATTAAAATATCTGACTTTATTGCCACTATCTGTTTCTGCTTCTTTTTGATTTTGATTTGAGCACTAAGCACCTCTCTCCTCCTTCTCTCCATCTGTATGCAATCTCATCCCATTAATGCATGTTACTAACTCAACTTCTTCCCTTTCCTGGAGTCTTGTGCTCTCTCAACCCCGTAGTCTTGAGACCGGGGTCCGGTTCTTGGCCACTGCAGTTTTCCTTTACTTCTTTTCGTAATTAGCTTTTTTTGCTGACATTTGTGAAAACATAATGTGGCCATGCGGACTGATTGTTTTCACTGGTGCAACTTTGACCCAATCAATCATTGGTGGTTCAGTGGTAGAATTCTTGTCTGCCGCGTGGGTGACCTGGGTCCGATTCCCAGCCGATGAACTTTTCCTTTACTACTATAAAACCAAATAATATGTAAAATAAATATTAAATGGTCAAAATATACAGTATACAACACTTAACACTCTCCCTCATTGTCCATCATTTTCCTTTTTCGACCTCCCACCTCTGTCTTTCTGACTCATAAAAAGCAGACTCCTGGAACTCTTTCCAGGACATCTCCTTCTCCGTGCCCTGGTCTTTGTAAATAGAAAAGACTTTAGCGGGGCAGTAAATGTACTTCCCTGCTACTCCAGGGAATCCAGTGTGAATGTGAGGACTGTTTGGGCCCTGCTTCAGTTCCATTCTGCAAAACTGACACTTGCGACCTGTGAGCTGGGGCTCCTGTGTGGGGGGTCCTTTTCCTCTTTTGCTGTCCTCTGTCCTCCACCCTTTTCTTTGTGGCATCCAGTTCCTGCTGAGAGGACTCTGTCTGTGCAAAGTCATTAAAGGGCATTTTTGGGTTTGTCAGACCTTCAGCACCATAGGCTTTAAAAGCCTTAGTGGAGCAGTAGAAATACCTGACAGGTCCTTGCTGGTAAAAGAAGTGGACGGAAGAACCATCATTCTCATACCGCGACTTTGGCTGGCCACAGGGAAGACATCTTTTTGACTGTGATTTTTTTTGTGCTGGCTGTTGTTGTTGTTGCTCCTGCTGTTTGTCCATTATGTTCTCAATTATTCTCAACTATTTTCTCAATAGAGTCTTGAGTTAGTTAGTTAGTTAGTTAGGCGTGGCCCGGGTCTGCACAGGTGGTGGTGGTGGATTAACAACTGGAGCAGACATGGTAACAACTGGCACTGGCAATGCTTTTGACTTAATACAATGCCAATTTCTACTCACCACAAACATAAATAGACAATAAACAAACACATGAATCAAAGCACGGTTTAAGGTTAGCGTTACATTAACTGTAGTTAACACGTAATCCATCCAAACGTGGCGTTAACATGAACTGTGACTAACTTTATAGCATTCATGTAACGTTAAAACAGAAAACGTCTGACAGGGACAGCATAACATTTCATTACACGTTTGGTTATTTAACATCTTTTCATAGATAATCATATAAATAACTTACCTTTTAGAGTAATGTTCAGCGGAGCTCTAACGATGTGTGCTCAGACTAGTGGCCAAGGATATATTACATCCGTAGTGGTTTAGCAGTACCATAGGAAATGAATGGGAATCAGTTTAGGGCGTTTTAACTAAAGAATTCCAGAGTGACGCGCGGGAGACCCGGGTCTGATTCCCGGCTAATGCAGCTTTCCTTTACTACTATTCGGAATTAGCCCTTGCACAAAAAGGGCATGTTTGTGTGAAGGCAAACAGCTCATTTCTGGTGATGTTAACTTCTAGATTTCAGCCATTCACGTTAGCTACATTTTGGTTGTTGGTGCACTAGGCACCTCAAGAGACTGTGATCCGTGTTTGATGGAAAATGGATAAAATTACCATCAGTCACCATCCATCAGTGTTCCTTGTTAACCTGAGGTTCAACAATTGGTGAAACCTTCCTTTCCAGCACTTTGGAGTAGAAAATCAACAAATAATTGTGATAATTAATCGTGATCTCCATATTGATCAAAGTGCCTACATTTTTAAAAATAAAACATCAGCCTTTTGAAAAGGTAATTTATATATAAAATCAAATAATACAGTTCAAGTTTGACGTTTGTGCAAATGCCAAGCAAGTCAGTGCAAGAGTAAAACAAAGCAGCATCCTCTTCTCTTTTGACACACAACCAACGCAGCTATGCTCGGACCTGAGCAACAAAACACAATAATATCCCTAAGTGTCATTCCAAATATATACTGACAAAAATCAGATATCACTTTATAAAAACAGCCACTTTGTTACTAAAAATGTGCCTATGACAGGATTGTGTTCTTACCCGTTTAATGTGACTTCTGCTTTCGGACATCACTGATCAGCTTCTCAACATCGGGCATGTAAGATGTAACTTTAATCTTTGTAACTTTTATCCCATTGTCATTTAAACACTTCAGCACAGCCTCACATATGTCCTCCCCCTGTGTTTGGCCTTTCAGTGGTATTAATTGGATCATTTCTTCTTGCGGCCCATCGGAGTTCACATACATGCATAAAAGCGCAGTCTGTTCAATATCGATCACATCACAGGACTCATCACAGGCAATTGAGTATGCTGGCGCTGACTTAATTGCCTTGATTTACTGATCGGTGATGTTGCCTGCCATTTTAATAGCCCTTTCCTTCACTGTCTTAGCGGAGAGAGGCATGTCTTTAATTTTTTGCATTATCTCGGTTCTGATTTTGAAGTCTGCAATAGGTATTCTGATATGTTGATAAATGACTCCTTCATGTAGTCACCATCTGTGAACGGTTTGCTACGTTCTATTATCTCCCGGGTTGCGACAGAACTTGCAGCAGTAGTGGAGTTTGGAGATGCAATCCACTTCTTAAAACTATTTTTGCGCTCCTCTAATTTCTCCAGAAGTAATGCAATTGCACTTTTTCCCTCACTCCCAACTGGGTACTCGGCTGCAAATGTAGCCTGCCTTCCCTGAAAATGTCTTTCCACATTGCTGTTTTTGTTATTTGACAACTTCTCGCTACAGAGCAAACATTCAGGCAATCCTTCCGCATTGGCAATGAATGCAAATTATTAGGTCCAAGAAACGTTGAATCTTTTGTTCTCCTCAGTTAGTTTTCTCTTTTTCCCTTTGGGATCCATGGCCCATCACACAGCCGCCGGTTTGTTTACAACAGCCACCTGCTTGGCATCCCGCCTTACTGATAGAAACGTGTGTCGCAGGCTATGACGTAAATCTTCGTAGACAGAAATGTTGAAATTTAATATTTAGTCTACACATTGTTACTGCATTGAAAAACGTTAATAATGTTTGTCATGTTTGTTTTCCTACAGAAACCATATTAAAACAAAAAATACATTTCTCTCCCCCATCTTTTTCCATTTTCGGATGTATCCTTTTGTCATCATTGATGGGTCGTAAACACTTCATCTGCCTCTATCTCAATAACAATTCTTTTCATTTTTTCAAGCAGTAACTAAACCCCTAACCAACATTTTTAACTGAAAACCAATGTATGTGAAAGTCAAGTAATGTTATTGTTGGATTCAGGTCAAAAGTTTGACATTTTAGCGCAATGCAAAGGTGCATAACAGATTTTGTTTCTACATACCTGGAGCGATGCAAAGCAGGGATGGCCAACTAGTCAAGGAACAGCAAGAGACTTGGTATTTAAGACTACAAACTGACTATGTGACAGATGTGTAATCTGTCATGGCCTTCCTTCTGAAGCTCTAGCCAGGCGCCATTCCTCGCCTAAAACAATATGAGTTTACTTACAGGAATGTAAGTGAAAAGAAAAGTCACATCTACAAAGATAAATTTGAAAGATGTGACTCCCTGATGGTCTAGTGGTTAGGATTCGGCGCTCTCACTGCCGCGGCCCGGGTTCGATTCCCGGTCAGGGAATGGTCAGGACGTGAGAGACTCAGGTGTGATGTTTGAAAGAATAAGTTCCTGGACTTGATTTTGATTTGTCAAATTCTTCCTCATTAGTTTAAATGAACTGACAACATCAGTTATATGACTTACAGTTCTCAAAGACGCACACAATCTCAACTGGTTATCCTTTAGACAGCTAGTCTCTTTTTCTTTTCTCTCACTTTTTGTCTCTGTCTGGCCTTATGTATTTGCTTGTATTACATCAAGTGACCTGCATACCAATGACCGTAAAGATTAATATGTACAGTACATGGTTTTCAGAACTGTACCTTCAGATAAAGGTAAGGCCACTTGAGTTATCTTTGGGCTGCTCTATATTCACCTGCAGAATGGTAAAGCCTAGAGTTTGCTTACTCCAGGTTATTTAAGCAACAAACGTCCCTGGGTGGACTTGAACCACCATCCTTTCGGTTAACAGCCGACTGCGCTGACCTATTGCGCCACAGAGACTGCATATGTCTAATGTTTAAT
Source organism: Etheostoma spectabile (assembly GCF_008692095.1). Lineage (NCBI taxonomy): Eukaryota > Metazoa > Chordata > Actinopteri > Perciformes > Percidae > Etheostoma > Etheostoma spectabile. The sequence continues at coordinate 8,089 of NW_022605521.1, forward strand.
GAGCGGGAGCTCGATCTTTAAGCCACAAGCATTTGCTTTATGGCTTTTTGAGGTTGCGCTGCACATGTATGCTTACATACTCTAAAGAGAACAATACAGAGGCCGTCAGAGATGGCAAAAGTACTCACTGCCTGTGCTCAAGTAGAAGAAGAGATAATTGTGTTAACAAATACTCTGGTAAAAGTAGAAGTACTGATTTAACTTCTTTACTCAAGTAAAAGTACCAAAGTACAGGCTTAGCAATATAATTAAAATATAAAAGTAAAAGTAGCCTTATGAATGACAAAGCTCCCTGGACCAGACAGATGATACTAGAGAGCACACTGAGAAACTACAGTAGACATGGAGAAAAGACTCTTTATTCTTTATTCTTTATATGCCATTGCCTACATTTTAAATGGCTGTCTGCCAATAGGCCTAAAACATATATAAACATATAGCCTATTTATGTTGACAGAGACTGGGACTCCAGGTTAATAAGATTCTGACCGAGTAGCAAGATATGAATTCAAGTGTGATTTTGTGAGAAGTCTGTGTATTTTCCAATTTAATTAGATTACATTTTGTAATGGTAACTCCAGGGAAATTATTTGAAATTTAGTGAGGACTAGATTAGAACTGGATTTAAAGCTGATTGTGGTTTCCAACTTCGGCCCAGGTGTGTCTGTTAAAACACAGACGGAGACAACTTCTCTCTGTTGATTTATTACAATCAATCATCAGTATAAACATGGGGGGGGGGGGGGGTAGCTCTGCTATGAATGTGTGTGTGGTAATAAAAGAAATAAACAACATTGTAATGGCTACCATACACAATGTATAGGAATCATATATGCTAGTAAATAATAACAATAAACCAACTACTAATTACATTATCTTAATGAGCAAGGACGTTCAACAATCGCCATTATATCGAATCAACAGCCAGGTGTAACCTAGCCAACAGTAGAAGAAGGTAAACAAGCTAACTTTTAAATGTACCAGAACTACAGACCAATACAACAACAGGCTTACATGAACTGACAACATCAGTTCTATGACTTACAGTTCTCAAAGACACACACGATCTCAGCTGATTATCCTCCAGACAGCTAGTCTCTTTTTCTTTTCTCTCACTTTTGTCTCCGTGTGCCGTGCGCGCCTGCTCGTGGTGTGAGGCGGGTGTCCGCGCTATTCTCCGACATGGACTCCAAATCACACCTGATAGACAACCTTTAGTACAAAACTAAAGTAACAAGCCAATTTTGTAAAATGTAGGGAGTAGAAAGTACCGATATTGTGGTAAAATGTAAGGAGTAAAAGTAAAAAGTCGCCAAAAAAAATAAAGAGGAAGATAAAAATATCCGCAAAATCTACTTGAGTACAGCAATGAAGTGTTTGTACTTCGTTATTTTGTTAACAAAGTATTTGTACTTCGTTACTTCCCATCTCTGATGACTGTAAAGATTAATATGTACATGGTTTCCAGAACTGTATCTTCTGATAGACATAAGGCCACTTGGGTTATCTTCAGGCTGCTCTATAGTCTCCTGAAGAAGGATAAATCCCAGAGTTGGCTCACTCCAGATTATTTAAGCAATAAACGTCCCTGGGTGGACTTGAACCACCATCCTTTCGGTTAACAGCCGACTGCGCTGACCTATTGCGCCACAGAGACTGCATATGTCTGATGTTTTTTTTTATTTCTGATTCTGATGTAGAGATGGACAAACGACTCAAAAGCATAATACTTCTTGCCGTGACATAACAAGAAACAGTAAAAAAAAGAAGTCAGCGAGATAGAGTTCAAGACCCTTTTTTCAGGACACCCAAACTTTGTCGCTCAATATGGCAGGAATTCTATGCATCCAGGGCCAAATGTTTTACCATTTCATCCACTACGGGCCCCTAAGGAACTTTACATGTGTCTTCTTCCTGCTTCTGGCGAGAGCAGTCGTGTTTTTCCTCCTCTCCCCTCTTATCTCAGCTTGGCTTCTTCCCAGTCTGTCTGGATTGTCTTGTGATACTTTTTCTTTTCTCTTTGTCCCCTGCCTGCTGTTTTCCTGGAAATATCAACATGGAATTGATCATCTGGTCGCTCAGCGCTATTGACAAGATTTTTCACCTAAACATGCTTCTCCGGGAGAGCCGCATTGTCCCAGCGGGACGTTCCCTGCAGGCTACACTCGCGATTCCTATTCACGGGATTGGCAGGTGGTCTGCCTGGATGTCCTGACTGTGGAGGATGTCGAAGATATTTGGATAATTGGAATTCTGTTGGTGGGGCTCCTGATCATCGGCCTTGGGGTCTCGCTGACCTATCGGAAAATTGGTAAGACAGCCGCCAGCAAATTCACCCACCAGCTGTCTGGGGAACTTAAGAGTGCCTAAATGGAGTGATTGAGGGGATGAAGGTTTTACATCTAAGGGCTAACCAGTCCTGTGAACTGTCTCGTAACATCTCAGACCGGACCGTGGAAGCGCAGTAGGGGATTGATACCAACAGGGCTCAGTCGGTGGAGTTGCTTCGTGTGACCACCGGACTGGCAGAGAAGGTAGATGGACTGCAAAAATCACTACGTGATATGGATGCTTGTATGACGTTGAGGTCGGTGACAACTGATTGATGGACATTGATTTGTACAAATTCCACCGAGTCACCCTAAATTTGGATTGAAATTGATCCACTGTTTCCCCCCCCCTTTTCTGCCCGAAGCGGGAAAACAACTTGCAGCTGACATTCTATCCTTTCCCTTGCACTGGCTTATCTCTCCAAGGTCACGCAGATGGACTGAACTTTTACCAACACAGACAGTCTGATGCGCTACATTTACACACACAACTCATTCTCACACACACACCATACACCACCCCCCCGAACCAGCCCCAGATCCGTCTGACTGCCTGTTTCTTTCTTTCTTGTGTTCCACCTCACGTCCATGGTCAAGGCCGGGCTGAACTGGGCTGTTTTGCACAGTGCAGTCAGTCTGTCTCACATTTCACATACACACGCACACACACTCACAGTCAAGGCCGGACTGAACTGAGCTGTTTTTCAACAACCCACACAGTTTGTGTCTCACACGCACTCACATCCACAGACACCATACACCAATTATTCCTTCATGTATGTAGTCTTGTGCATTATGTTATGTCTTGTATTATCCTGCTGTCTGCATATATCCTTTTCAGAGTGCATGTGGCGGCGCTTTCACTAGCTGCGGCTCGGAGGCTCTCTAAACTCTCTAAACTGTATTTCGTTGCATTGTACCTGTACATGTGTGATGACAATAAAGTTGAATCTAATCTAATCTAATCTCAGGAGAGGGAAGCGAGTAATCATCCAAGCTGTGTACAGTAAGGATGGGACGCTGTTGACCTCAACTGAGGAGGTAATAGAGCGGTGGAAGGAGCACTTTGAGGAACTCCTAAATCCAGCTGAACGTCCTCTGTGGCAGAGGCAGAGGTGGAGGATGATGGGGGTTTGTCGTCAATTTCCCTGGTGGAGGTTAATGAGGTAAGCCTAATGTCTTTCAAGTAACATTGTCCACCATGGACAAGACAAATACTTCAAGATTGGCAATAACTGTAGTTAATTAAATAGCCTAGCACATTTTATTATGTTTGTTCAAATTAGTTTTCCACACATCTACTAATACCACTCTGATCATATTCCCTTCCTCAATATTCCATAAAGAAACAAAGAACGATCATCAATGACAGAGAGCATATGAAGTGAATCATTACTCTCTGTCAACTTCACGCTCAGAAAGGAATATCACAGCTCAGAAAGGAATATCACAACTCATCATCGTGGTCAGCGAGACCAAACACTTTAGAAACACATTCCTCAAGTCAGAAACTCTAGAAATGATCCCTGAAAGTATAGTCTTGTTTAGACTGAGGGGGGGGAACTGCATCTCATTCACTGCAGAGTGATTGTCACTCAGGGTTCAGAGGGACAGAAGCTAATCGTTACGTGCTCCAGATGACTGAGGTGAGAAAATCTATTTAGATCTTTAAGAAGACCGATATGTAGATTGAATTAGATTTTCAGTCACTGTTGTCTCAATACTTCAGTGTCAGCCAACTTATTCTCTACAATAAATGCTCCACTCATTTCTTTGCGTTAATACTGGTTCTAAACAACAACCAAGTTCTTCATTCCCAGACCAAAGGATGGTTGAACCTGCTGCATTTAGACTTCAGCTACTGTTCCAACCTCCACACCTCAGTGAAGAGGAAAACACTTCAATTAAAGGGGAGCAATGCAGTTCTGGCCATTTCTTGCTGTTTTCTCGTTTTTTGCTCGCAGGTATTGTCTATTGAGCTCCACCTCCAGGTTCTGAATAGATATTTGGCGGCTCCTCTGTTTCCTTGTGTCTGACTCCTCCCTCGGCCAGTCTGCAGTTTCCTCTTTCTCTGTTCCTCCAACAATGCTTTCTTAAGTTTCTGTTTCCCTTTTACCGGCTCAGTCATGGCAATGCTGTGAAAAACACCAAAAGAAATCCATCGCTACCTTGTTTGCAAGACCTGATATCATGCTACACTTCCGCTGAGACGGCAACTCGCTGACTGAAAGTTGCAAGGGGGGGGGGGGTCCAGCTCACAGGTGCTAGGGGGGAGTGAGACGACCACCATTCAACTCATTCCAGTGACTCCGAAGCTGTTCTGTTGGGTAAATTAAGCTAACAATAAATGCATAGTTGTATAAGTTCTGTTTATTTCTTCCCAGTGTGACTCCCAGGACTTATGAGAAGTGTTTTAGAGGAGACCTGCTCAGCTCGTACTGCTCTGTGTGTGATATCAATACATATCTGGAAGATTCATGTTCCCTTTAAGGTCCTACAACCGTTTTTAACATTCAAGTGACCTCAGTGCAGCACAAATATTCTAATAACCCAGTTTGTTCTGAAAGAAATGATGTTGATATCTTGACTGTAGAAACCCGGGTTGATGTTTTACAAGCTTTTATAGAAAATAGAAGCAGACGGACAATGAGCTATGAAAATGATAATAGGAAGTTGCTGAGCACACAGTTACTGGAGTTAGAGAAAATGACGTCCCAAACGGCGCATACTGGTGTGTACTGCTCTTGTGCAAAGACATCCATCTTTTTTTTTTTTTATTAGATTAGATTCAACTTTATTGTACAAATACAAAGACAAGGAAATGCAGTTTGTGTCTAACCAGAAAAGTGCAATTTGATATACAAAGTACAGACAGGTGGTGCATTGGCAGGACAAGAAATATATTACAGTGTTATTTTTAGTTTTTTTTACTGTTTAATAGCATTTTTTCAAGAACAATTTTCAGTCTGATTGTGAGTTGGCCCGGCCGTTGGCTAGTTAGCTAACGGTAGCTTCCATGCTACATAAATAAGACAGACAGAGATGTCCCTCATCTGGTGATAGAACCCTGATTTCCCCCCCCCCCCCGTCCTGTTGGCTCAGAGCTTCACAGACTCAGTCCACAGGTACAATTTAGTTTGAGAGGTTGTCATCACTGAGTTGTGGTTGTGAATGAAAAAAAAAGTACATGAGTAAATGTTGCACTGCACGCTTGCAGCTGTCATTCTGTTCATGGAAATATCAATCTACACATTTGTGAATATTTTCCTGTAACTTCACATTCAGAAAACCGGTGTGTGAATATTTTCTACATGTGCAAATTACAAATTCAGATTTTTTTTACAAGCTCTCGTGTTTTTTTCCATTGTGTGACATCAAATTAAGATCACACGTGGGTGAATATTTTTGCAAGTGCAAATTTTATTTTTACAAGTGCAAATTTAAACACATAAGTTCAGATTTTTTTGTTCTGCAAACTCTCACCTTTGGCCCCATATTTCCCTTCATATGAGTCAGAGCCAGCAGCACTAAGGAAGAGCAGCCTCTCCTACGGCGAGTGGTGGCGACCCACGGGGAAACTTTGGTTTCCCAGTCAGTTCCAGTAGTACAGGTGAGAAAGTGGTGGATAAAACGAGGACTGTGTGTCGGCGTTGTTGGTACGTGAGTGGAATACATCCCACATGCTAACACATATCCAACGCCATCACCCAGACATGCCAATCACTGGAACGAGACAAAAAAACTGTCCAACGTCTCCTCCCTACAGTGCTTAACCAGCCTTTAGATCCAAATACAAATAGGGCCAAAAAATCAGTGAATCAATCAGGATTTACACGTCACCTTCAATGCCCCGTATCCACTCGTAGAGTAACCTGGCTTCAAGTATTTGCTGTATGTACTCAAACCTCGTTCCAACATGCCATCCCGTCCACCGGGACTTCAGTGTACCGTTCCACCCCTTTAATACATGTCAATCAAGCTGAGCCTGTAAAGGCCACACAGTCTGATTAGTCAAGTGGAAACACCTGTGGGAGTGGAACATGATGTGTAGAGATGGGCTTTCAAACAACGCACCTTTTTGACATGTCAAAGTAGGAAAAGCAAAGGTAGAAATAAAATGAATTATGGCTTAACTCAGTTTACGTTTTTACACCGGACATAAGGCATTACAAAGTCAAGAAAGTAGGTGTTAACCCTTTCAAGTAACCTTGTCCAGCATGGACTGGACATTCTTCAAGACTGACTATAACTTCAGTTAAATAGAAAGCTTAGTATGTTTTATTACTTTCACACGTGTTAGTTTTCCACATATCCTGCTACTACCACTCTGAACATATTCCCTTCTTCAATACTCCATAAAGAAGCAAAGAACAATCATCAATGACAGAGAACATATGAAGTGAATCATTACTCTCTGTCAGCCTCACGCTCAGAAAGGAATATCACGACTCATCATCGTGGTCAGTGAGACCAAACACTTTAGAAACACATTCCCCAAGTCAGAAACTCTAGAAATGATCCCTGAAAGTATAGTCTTGGTTAGGCTGAGGGGGGGGGGGGGGGAACTGCATCTCATTCACTGCAGGTGATTGTCACTCAGGGTTCAGAGGGACAGAAGCTAATCGTTACGTGCTCCAGATGACTCTGAGGTGAGAAAATCTATTTAGATCTTTAAGAAGACCGATATGTAGATTGAATTAGATTTTCAGTCACTGTTGTCTCAATACTTCAGTGTCAGCCTACTTATTCTCTCCAATAAATGCTCCAGTCCTTTCTTTGCATTAATTGGTCTCAGAATGTTGCGGGTTAACCACCACTGTTGATTATTGGGTACAAAAAGCACTCAAGATATGTATTTATATCATTTTTTAAATGTCTCCAAATAATGTTAAAAGTCAGTTTTTGGTAATTTTTAGTATTCGCTGGTTTATTAAGTCAATTCGGCGATGACGTCACACTGGGGAGCGAAGTCTCAGCCTGGCACTAGAACTACGGCGACTGACTGGGATGAGGAAGAGGAGGAAAAGCCAGCAGCCAAATAATTAACGAAATAACGAAACGGGCATATTTGTGTTAACCATGACACGCGGGACAACAATGGGACGGTTGGGTTTAGGAAGCAATAACGGCACTTCTTTTTCCACAGCCCTCTTTTTAGAAGCATGGTAGCTCAGTTGGTAGAGCATCAGACTTTTATTCTGAGGGTCCAGGGTTCAAGTCCCTGTTCAGGCATGCAGTTGCACATTTTGCTTGATGCCATGATAAATTGTACACTTTGGCAATCCTTAACACTTTCAGACACTGTATCATTTAAGTAACATGCACAAGTCTTTAAAAAGAAATGTGACTGTTTTTCATGCAGGTTTGCATCATAACAATGCGGGTGCTATCTCTAAATGATCAATGGGCAACCTACATCTCTTGATGGCACCCAAATCTCTGTGCTGATCTCCCTGCTTGGATGGCAAGTCATCTGGTGGATTTTTTCCGTCAAGAGGAAGCTGATCAAGAGGGAGAGTTGTTTTATTGTACCAACTAGCAGTAAAGTTTATTTGTCTGGAGCCATAAAATTGCATTAGGTTATCAACGTTTTCAGCGAAAAAGAAAACCACAGCTCAAGTCCCTGGTAAGGCAACAGCTTGATTCTGGGATATTGTATGAAGTGCTCGCTAACGTCATCTGTCATGCAGGTTTGCAGGATGTTCACAGTCTGCTAGTCGCCATGATGAGTTGTGACTTTGAGCTTTTAATTAACCTTTTTGGCCAATTTTCAACCAGTTTGTGCAATAACATTTGGTGTTGCATTGTGCAAATTATGGTCTACCCTCCTGCTGTCCAGAAGACCGTGATCATGGCAACAGCTCAATGGTCTTCATTTACTTGCACTTTAATCTGTAGTTCAGCAGATGGTTTTTTCCACAGTCACTTGCTTTTGAAGCCTGGGTAGCTCAGTTGGTAGAGCATCAGACTTTTAATCTGAGGGTCCAGGGTTCAAGTCCCTGTTCAGGCGTAGAGTTGCACATTCTGCTAGATGAGTTGTCCATTTGACGTGCTTGTATGGACATGGACAAATTCAGATGCTATCATATCATGTGTGTTCCATGCGCAAGTCTTTAAAAAGAGTCGTATATCATAACAATGTTGCTGGTAAGTCTAAATGAACAACCTATGGGGAACCTACATCCATCTTGCTAGCACCCAAATCTCTGTACTCATCTCCCTGCTTGGATAGTATGTCCAAGGACATACCACATATGTTCTATAACCCTTTTCATTGGTTTGCTACGACTCTTAATAATTCCTTTCATTGTATCAATCTCAGAAATAACCAAAGAATGAAAAATTTCATTCATGTGCTTGTGTTCAACCACCTGTCACTGTTAGCAGCAGTAGTGTTTTTTAGTTTTTTTAAAACACCTGCCCCGTGTGAGGGTTGAACTCACGACCTTCAGATTATGAGACTGACGCGCTGCCTACTGCGCCAACGAGGCTATGAAAGGCATTGCAATGGTTGGAAAAATCTCAGAAAAACTAACCATTTGGTCGTCAATCTTAATAAAAACAATGTTTGTGGAGACATATGTACTCACACAAAGGCTAAGATCAACACTAGATGCTTTGTCATGACCCCATGAAAAGGGGAGACAAAAGACCGTGTGCAAAGGTTGTATACATGTATGCAAGGTGTATGCATGGATGAGTGTGAGGTATGGTGTCAGTGATTTATGCTGGACAGTTGTAAAACTAACAAAGATGAGCGGGAGAGGTGCTGGATGGCTGAGAGACCTCTAGGGCAATCACAGATGCACAACCAATATAAAACACTACTGAGTGAATGCGTTCAGAAAATGAAGAACATAGTTCAGAAAGCTTTATGAAGCTTCATTTGACCATAACTATTAACCACCTGACCTGGTAAAAGTATGAGGTTCTCATGAATAGGTAGCCAGTGATTTACTTACTGTAGATGGTGGTCGGCATGCCAACGAGGCTTGGAAATTTGCAGATGGTAATTCAGAGAGATGTAACAGTTTTAAAGTGTAAAGTAACTTAATTTTCTAAATTGTCCGCCTACAGTGCAATCGAGAGCTCTCTCTAATATTACCGGGTACGCAATAGCTATTCAACTTTAGAAGGTATTGTTGATTCAGAAACAACGATAGACAGCACCATTATCACAACGCCCATGTTTGTGTTCCTTCAAAGTTGCAAAAACATTCACATTAATTGATGAGATTTTGGAGGTCAAGGTTCAATGTCAAGGTGACTGTGTCCTCATGTCTGTCCATCCGATTCTTGTGAATGCAATATCCCTGAACGCCTAGAGGGAAGCACTTTAATGTGGCATACATAACCACTCTTAGTCGCGGATGAACTGAATTTCGATTTGGGAGGTCAAAGGTCAAGGTTACTGTTCATTTCATTTCTCCTGACCTGGTGAGAGTTTGGAGATGTAAATTTGTGGGTTCAAGTCCATCTGGGGTGACTTTCAGCAGATTGGCACAATGGAGCGTCCTGGGCCTCTGACCTAGAGGTTGATGGATTGAAACTATCCTCTGCTAACGCTGATTTCCATGGTAAGGTGAATCATGATAAAATGCTGGAAAAGTTGTTGACAGCCATAAAAGTGTTCTGGCAGATTAAAAAATTGACATCCACTACCCTGTCAGGATCTGTAGTAATGCTGACTTTCCAGTGATGTTACAGGTTTTTGATCATATCCATCGGGTGCATGGATGGACATCACTACCCCGGTTCTATCACCTGATCGCTGTCTTGTCTTGTCGTTCAACAACTATTTGGGCTCACACCTTAACACACCCGAAGCATCTCAGCCTAAAAGGACCTGTACCTCAAAGGACTCTCAAGCACTCCCAGCTGTGCTTTTGCAGAGAGCACCTTGTTTTTCTTTTAGCTTGGGAAAAGGCTTTAGCTTATGACAAGGTAAACAGATTGCACCATTGTGCTACTCATTAGTGTGTCCACTTCAGTTATGTTTTGAAGCACATCCTTAGAGCTAAGGCCCTCATTTATTAACCTAACGTAACAGGCTTCACGTGAGATTCATGAACGTTCGTATCACACCAATCAGAGCGTAAGAATGATCGTACATTGATAAATGCAGCGGCTAGAAACGATGGTAATTTAAATATCACGCCCCAATACATTCTCAGTTTGAGGCCTCGCCTCTATATTTATGACATGGCCAGACATAATCGGCTAAGAAGCGGCACTTTTCAGAGGTGGGGATTTAAAGCCTGACATCCCAGGTGCTTGTGTGCAGCACAGATACCACCAGGCCCAGGGGAATATGCCGCCTAAGGAAAAATGCAATCCTACCGATGAGAAGAAAAACATTGTGAAAATAACGAAAATATGAATACATTAACATATACGGGCATTGAAATACTGCTGCAGTCTCAGTCTTGGATGGTATAGTAGCGCCCCGTCAGACATGTCATGATATAGCAGGTCTCATGATTGAGAACTACTATATCATGACATGTTTAATTTACTATATTATGATTTTGAGGACAGGTCTACTGAAGTTCTGTTGGACAGTCAGGATGGCCGAGCGGTCCAAGGTGCTGCGTTCAGGTCGCAGTCTCACTGGGGTGTGGGTTCAAATACAACAAAAACAATCTCCAGAATTACAAATTAAAGTGCAAGTAATGAAGACCATTCTTTCTTTTTCAATCAACACGGACACCAGCACCACAGCACTTAGCCACTCGTGACAAGAAAAATCACCGATGACTTCTATCCAAGCAGGGAGATGAGTACAGAGATTTGGGTGCTGCAGGGACGTAGGTTGCCTATTGTACATTAGACTTACCAGCAACATTATTATGATGCAAACCTGCTTGAAAAACAGCCACAATTCTTTTTTAAAGACTTATGGATGGAACACAAACAATATGGCAGTATCTGAAGTGTTCAAGAACCTCCACAGTACACCTGAACAGGGACTTGAACCCTGGACCCTCAGATTAAAAGTCTGGATGCTCTACCAACTGAGTACCCAGGCTTCTAAAATAAAAGACTGTGGGAAAAAAAAACAATCTCCTGAA
>NW_022605522.1:0-14536 GCF_008692095.1 Etheostoma spectabile
AGATATGTCTGATGATAAACTCACTACCAAGACAACCCCAAAGAGAAGCACTTATGAACACAATAATCATCAGTGTTCTCCATTTGAGGTGATCTGAATTGATTACAATGACATCCATCTTCATTTACAGTGTGTAGCATTGTCATGTTCAACTGCCCCAACAAGTAGCACTTACTGAATTCAACAGTCAAGTCAATACTAAAGTAGGGTAATAGTAATAACATTTTAGCATTGTCCAACAGTAACCAGGAAGAATATCCTTTCAAAAACTTTCTTCTTGGAGGAAATCCTGGACTTTAGAGAGGTCAGCAAACTACCCCAACCCCCACAGTAGCACTTATTGCATAACAACTCAACATGCTGTGTTTTTGGGTAGTTTTGCTGTCAGATAATTTCATTTTACTAGTGTTGGAAGAATTGCGAATAGACCGTCTCTGCATTTGTCCAGTGATATGTCGGATTATGAACTCACAACCAAGACAACCCCAAAGAGTAGCACTTATGAACACATTAATCATCAGTGTCTCCATTTGAGGTGATCTGAATGTGATTACAATGACATCCATCTTCATTTACAGTCTGTAGCATTGTCATGTTCAACTGCCCCAACAAGTAGCACTTACTGAATTCAACAGTAAACTCAATGCTAAAGTTAGGGTAATAGGAATGACTTAGAAAACATTTCAGCATTGTTCAACGATTTAGCAAGGATAATATCCCTTTTAAATATTTCTTTATGGAGGAAATCCTGGACTTCAGAGGTCAGCAAAACTACCCCAACAAGTAGCACTTACTGCATACACAACTCAAGTCAGTGCTTGTGTTTGGGTAGTTTTGCTGCCAGATGATTTCATTTTACTAGTGTTGGGAAGAATTGTGAAATAGACTGTCTCTGCATTTGTTCAGAGATATGTCTGATGATGAACTCACTACCAAGACGACCCCAAAGAGAAGCACTTGTGAACACAATAATCATCAGCGTCTCCATTTGAGGTGATCTGAATGTGATTACAATGACATCCATCTTCAGTTAGTCTGTAGCATTGTCATGTTCAACTGCCCCAACAAGTAGCACTTACTGAATTCAACAGTTAAGTCAATGCTAAAGTTAGAGTAATAAGAATGACTTACCAAAACAAGCATTTATCCAGAGACACAATCTAGAATGAAATATAATACATTTTAGCATTGTCCAACTAGCAATACAACGTAAAATAGCTGTTACTGTTAAGTCTTTAGAAAAATACTGGGAATCAGTTGTCAGAAAAACAACCCCATAGATTAGTACTAACTAAAATCAATCCAATGCCAATGCTTGATTTAGACCAACGTCAAAGTCTTACAGTAAGCAACCTTCTTTGCTCATGATCTTCTCCATAGTCCCGATGTTTCTTCTGGCATCTTCTGTGCTGTGGAAGTGGTTCCTTACACAGATGTGGCATCTTAAATACTGAATGCAGCCATTTCCACTCAACCCCACCTTCTTTTTGATCAAGTTTCAGTGGTCTTGTCTATTGTAAGTAATGAATGGCTTCATGAATAGACAACCATCATCCCAATGTATGCCATAACAGTCTAATGAGTGGTCAATTAGAGTCCAATAACTTTCTTGGGGCAACTCCTTTTCCTCCAGATAGAGCTCATTCAGCATTAGAAAGTACCAGTTAGTGCTAAATATCTATTCCAAAACCCCCATTCTTTTATTTATTTAGCTAGCGGTGGACAACAGCTGAAATGTACTTGCTCTGCATTTGATAGTGTCTTATGGTAACTCACTACCAAGACAACCCCAAAGAGAAGCATTTATGAACCAAATAATCATCAGTGTCTCCATTTGAGATGATCTGAATGTGATTACAATGACATCCATCTTCAGTTAGTCTGTAGCATTGCCATGTTCAACTGCCCCAACAAGTAGCACTTACTGAATTCAACAGTCAAGTCAATGCTAAAGTTAGAGCAATAAGAATGACTTACCAAAACATCATTTACCCAGAGACACAATCTAGAATGAATTATAACAGATTTAAGCATTGTCCAACTAGTAATACAACGTAAATAGCTGTTACTGTTAAGTCTTTAGATAAATACTGGAAACAGTTCTCAGAAAAACAACCCCATAGATTAGCACTAACTAAATCAATCCAATGCCAATGCTTGAGTTAGACCAACGTCAAGTCTTACAGTAAGCAACCTTCTTGGCTCATGATCTTCTCCATAGTCCCGATGTTTCTTCTGGCATCTTCTGTGCTGTGAAAGTGGTTCCTTACACAGATGTGGCATCTTAAATACTGAATGCAGCTTTCCACTCAACCCCACCTTCTTTTTGATCAAGTTTCAGTGGTCTTGTCTATTGTAAGTAATGAATGGCTTCATGAATAGACAACCATCATCCCAATGTATGCCATTAACAGGCTATAGTGGTCAATTAGAGTCCAATAACTTTCTTTGGGGCACTCCTTTTTCCTCCGATAGAGCTCATTCAGCATTAGAAGTACCAGTTAGTGCAAAATATCTATTCCAAAACTCACATTCTTTTATTTATTTAGCTAGCGGTGGACAACAGCTGAAATGTACTTGCTCTGAATGTTAGTGTCTTATGGTGACTCACTACCAAGACAACCCCAAAGAGAGCATTTATGAACCAAATAATATCAGTGTCTCCATTTGAGATGATCTGAATGTGATTACAATGACATCCATCTTCATTACAGTCTGTAGCATTGTCATGTTCACTACCCCCAACAAGTAGCACTTACTGAATTCAACAGTCAAGTCAATGCTAAGGTTTAGAGTAATAAGTGACTTACAAAACAATCATTTACCCAGAGACACAATCTAGAATGACTTATAAACGATTTTTAGCATTGTCCAACTAGTAATACAAAGTAAAAAAAACGTAAAATAGCTGTACTGTTAAGTCTTTTGATAAAATACTGGGAATCAGTTGTCAGAAAAAACCATAGATTAGCACTAACTAAAATCAATCCAATGCCAATGCTTGAGTTAGACCAACGTCAAAGTCTTACGTAAGCAACCTTCTTTGCTCGTGATCTTCTCCAAAGTCCCAATGTTTCTTCTTGCATCTTCTGTGTTGTGGAAGTGGTTCCTTACACAGATTTGCCATCTTAAATACTTAATCCAGCCATTTCCACTCAACTCCACCTTCTTTTTGATCAAGTTTCAGTGGTCTTGTCTATTGTAAGTAAGGAATGGCTTCATGAATAGACAACCATCATCCCAATGTATGCCATTAACAGTCTATGAGTGGTCAATTAGAGTCCAATAACTTTCTTTGGGGCAACTCCTTTTTCCTCCAGATAGAGCTCATTCAGCATAGAAAGTACCAGTTAGTGCTAAGTATCTATTCCAAAACTCCCATTCTTTTATTTATTTAGCCAGAGGTGGACAACAGCTGAAATGTACATGCTCTGCATTTGTTAGTGTCTGATGATGAACTCACTACCCAGACAACCCCAAAGTGAAGCACTTATGAACCCATTAATCATCAGTGTCTCCATTTGAGATGATCTGAATGTGATAACAATGACATCCATCTTCAGTTAGTCTGTAGCATTGTCATTTTCAAACTGCCCCAACAAGTAGCCTTACTGAATTCAACAGTCAAGTCAATGCTAAAGTTAGAGTATAGGAATGACTTAGAAAAAATGTCAGCATTGTTTAAACCAGTCAACCAAGGAAATTCCCTTTAACATTTCTTTATGGAGGAAATCCTGGACTTCAGAGGTCAGCAAAACTACCCCAACAAGTAGCACTTACTGCATACACAACTCAAGTCAGTGCTTATTGATTGGGTAGTTCTGGTGCCAGAATGAATGCATTTTACTAGTGTTGGAAAGAATTGTGATTAGCCTGTCTCTGCATTTGTTCAGAGATATGTCTGATGATAAACTCACTACAAGACACCCCCAAAGAGAAGCACTTATGAACACAATAATCATCAGCGTCTCCATTTGAGGTGATCTGAATGTGATTACAATGACATCCATCTTCATTTACAGTCTGAAGCATTGTCATGTTCAACTGCCCCAACAAGTAGCACTTACTGAATTCAACAGTCAAGTCAATGCTAAAGTTAGAGTAATAAGAATGACTTACCAAAACATGCATTTATCCAGAGACACATCTAGAATGAATTATAACACATTTTAGCATTGTCCAACTAGCAATACAACGTAAAATAGCTGTTACTGTTAAGTCTTTAGAAAATACTGGAATCAGTTGTCATCAAAACACCCCATAGATTAGCACTAACTAAAATCAATCCAATGCCAAAACCGAGTTAGACCAAGTCAAAG
The DNA here is from genome assembly GCF_008692095.1 of Etheostoma spectabile. NCBI lineage: Eukaryota > Metazoa > Chordata > Actinopteri > Perciformes > Percidae > Etheostoma > Etheostoma spectabile. Next base: position 4,320 of record NW_022605522.1, read on the forward strand.
TCTTACAGTAAGCAACCTTTGTTGCTCATGATCTTCTCCATAGTCCCGATGTTTCTTCTGGCATCTTCTGTGTAGTGATATAGAAGCAGTGGAAGTGGTTCCTTACACAGATTTGCCATCTAAATACTGAATGCAGTCATTTCCACTCAACTTCCACCTTCTTTTTGATCAAGTTTCAGTGGTGTTGTCTATTGTAAGGAAGGAATGGCTTCATGAATAGACAACCATCATCCCAATGTATGCCATTACCAGTCTATTGGTCCAATAACTTTCTTTGGGGCAACTCCTTTTTCCTCCAGATAGAGCTCATTCAGCATTAGAAAGTACCACTTAGTGCTGAATATCTATTCCAAACCCCCATTCTTTATTTATTTAGCTAGCGGTGGGACAACTGGTGAAATGTACTTGTTCTGCATGGGTTAGTGTCTGGTGATGAACTCACTACCAAGACAACCCCAAAGAGAAGCACTTATGAACCCATTATCATCAGTGTCTCCATTTGAGATGATCTGAATGTGATTACAATGACATCCATCTTCATTACAGTCTGTACATTGTCATGTTTCAACTGCCCCAACAAGTAGCACTTACTGAATTCAACAGTCAAGTCAATACTAAAGTTAGGGTAATAGTAATAACATTTTAACATTGTTCAACCATTAACCAGGAAGAATATTCTTTTAAACATTTCTTCATGGAGGAAATCCTGGACTTCAGAGGTCAGCAAAACTACCCCAACAAGTAGCACTTACTGCATACATGACTCAAGTCAGTGCTTGTGTTTGGTAGTTTTGCTGTCAGATGATTTCAGTTTACTAGTGTTGGGAAGAATTGTGAAATAGACGGTCTCTGCATTTGTTCAGTGATATGTCTGATGATGAACTCACTACTAAAGACAACCCCAAAGAGAAGCACTTATGAACACACAATCATCATGTCTCCATTTGAGATGATCTGAATATGATACAATGACATCCATCTTCAGTTAGTCTGTAGCATTGTCATGTTCAACTGCCCCACCAAGTAGCACTTACTGAATTCAACAGTCAAGTCAATGCTAAAGTTAGAGTAATAGGAATGACTTAGAAAACATTTCAGCATTGTTCAACCTAAACAAGGAGAAATATCCCTTTTAAAACATTTCTTTATGGAGGAAATCCTGGACTTTAGAGGTCAGCAAAACTACCCCAACAGTAGCACTTACTGCATACATGACTCAAGTCAGTGCTTGTGTTTGGGTAGTTCTGGTGCCAGATGAATGCATGTTACGAGTGTTGGGAAGTATTGTGAAATAGCCTGTCTCTGCATTTGTTCAGATATATGACAGGTGATGAACTCACTACCAAGACAACCCCAAGAGAAGCACTTATGACCATTAATCAATGGTGTCTCCATTTGAGATGATCTGAATGTGATTACAATGACATCCATCTTCATTTACAGTCTGAAGCATTGTCATGTTCAACTGCCCCAACAAGTAGCACTTACTGAATTCAACAGTCAAGTCAATGCTAAAGTTAGAGTAATAAGAATGACTTACCAAAACAAGCATTTATCCAGAGACACAATCTAGAATGAATTATAACACATTTTAGCATTGTCCAACTAGTAATACAACGTAAAATAGCTGTTACTGTTAAGTCTTTAGAAAAAATACTGGGAATCAGTTGTCAGAAAAAAAACCCCATAGATTAGTACTAACTAAAATCAATCCAATGCCAATGCTTGATTTAGACCACGTCAAAGTCTTACAGTAAGCAACCTTCTTTGCTCATGATCTTCTCCATAGTCCCGATGTTTCTTCTGGCATCTTCTGTGTTGTGATATAGAAGCAGTGGAAGTGGTTCCTTAAACAGATTTGCCATCTAATTACTGAATGCAGCCATTTCCACTCAACTACACCTTCTTTTTGATCAACTTTCAGTGGTCTTGACTATTGTAAGTAATGAATGGCTTCATGAATAGACAACCATCATCTCAATGTATGCCATTAACAGTCTATGAGTGGTCAATTAGAGTCCAATAACTTTCTTTGGTGCAACTCTTTTTTCCTCCAGACAGAGCTCATTCAGTAATAGAAAGTACCAGTTAGTGCTGAATATCTATTCCAAACACAATAATCATCAGTGTCTCCATTTGAGGTGATCTGAATGTGATTACAATGACATCCATCTTCAGTTAGTCTGTAGCATTGTCATGTTCAACTGCCCCAACAAGTAGCACTTACTGATTCAACAGTCAAGTCAATGCTAAAGTTAGGGTAATGGAATGACTTAGAAAACATTTCAGCATTGTTCAACCAGTAACTAGGGAGAATATCCTTTTTAAACATTTCTACATGGAGGAAATCCTGGACTTCAGAGGTCAGCAAAACTACCCCAACAAGTAGCACTTACTGAATCATAACTCAAGTAGTGCTTGTGTTTGGGGTACTTTTGCTGCTAGATAATGCATTGCAGCAGAAGCAGGGCAATCAAAGCTATTGTAGAAACTGGTTGAGTTGGTTTGCCCCCCCCCCCCCCCTCCCACGCCCCCTCCAGGAAGACCAGGACTAGGTGGACACCAACACCGAGCCCAGTATCAGACCCTGTGGATGTGAGGAAAGCATCTGTATATCTCTGCCTGCTTTGATTTGTACTCAACAGAGTTGAGTACAGCTGCCACAGTGGAGATCTGTTGGATTTTTGTACAATAGAGGAATGGAGGAGGACCAGGACCCCGAGCAGTGGACCAACCAGGTCCCCAGAGGACCAGCAGCAGGCCCAGTCTCTGGTACCAGCCATGTTCAGGTCAGTGTTCAGGAACAACACCCTTCTAAACTAAGAAGCCGTTCACAAAGACCTAGATAGTGGATTAGGCCGGGGTTTTTCCAGGGTTTCTGGATGTATAAACAAGGCTAACAGCTAGCTTACTCCTGACCAGGCTAACAGCCAGGCTAACAGCTAGCCTGCTCTGACCAGGCTAACAGCTAGCCTGCTCCTGACCAGGTAACAGCCAGGATTTATAAATCCTGCGGTCTTTGTTCACTCAGCATGCTTTTACCTTCTTATTGTTGTATATTAGCCTGCATTAATACATACAACAGGAACCTTCTGCTGTTCAGTTAAGTACTGATATTATTTTAACATTGTGATCATTATTTAAATAAATATCTTAAGTCATCTGTGCTGTTACGTTGCCTCTATAAAGACTAATAACTGCTGGTCATATTGTTGTTAGAAGTCTGGTGAGTATAGTATGACAGTTGCTGAGATCATTAGAAAAGGCTGATACAGTGCTAAATGAGTCAGTGATAAAGGATAATATATACGTCCTCTGCAGTTTTAAAAACAGGTAGTTAGTCCTACACTTAGACTAGGCAACACAGGCTCTGATTTCTTCATTTAAGGATCATAAATGCATATTGTGTTGAGATATTTCTTTGGTTGTAGACATGATTATAGAATATCAGCAGTTAAATTATTTTTGGCAACAATGCAAAAGAAGCTGTGTGCAGTCATTGAGGAAGTGGTTTAATGGGAGGCCACTGATGCATAAAAGGTTATGCTTGCTAGAAGTCTCCCCCCCCCCTCCCTGTGAGGTTATGGTAAAGGTTTTGAGGGAGAGAAGAGTGGTTGGTGCCATACAGGATGTTAAAGTTAAAGTGTACCATGATGATTGTGTGGTAATATGTGAGAGGTTAATGGCAGGAAATAGTCAAGTAGGGATGTGTGTTGTTGGTGATTTTAAAATGTATATGTTTGTTAAAAGAAGACATGTTGGTCATGCCTTAAGTTGTTTTGCAATACTCCTTTTCTCTAAGATAAGGTGGTCTGGTACATTCCATTCTAATCCACTCTCCTAAATGTGTCGGAAGTAATTGATTGTTAGGGACGCTTCCTGAGTCTGGTTTCAGTCCCCTCTTTAACAGCTCACTGATCTTTTGCTTTGCAGTCCTGAACTGAGGGTCAAAAAGATAACGAATAAGCACACAAACCATCACATCACTGTGACCTGGAGACCCCACCTTTGTGGATAAATCTAGGGGTGTAAGAGCCAAAGAGCCAGACAATTTGGGGGAGAGCTGGGATAGTTTGACTCTGTATTTGTCTCTAGAATATTCTACGTAATAAAAAGGATTCACACATCAACATCTGAGATTCTGACTACTAATTGACTAAACCCTGAGACCGGAGCAGGATTTAGCTCCAACAGTGTTTAGGTGCTTGTCAAAAGGGTCATGAGGGAGGGGTTTTGTCACCCCCCATTCACAGAATGAACAGACTTCTGCCATCCTGGGGAGAGGGAGAGGACACTTCAATGGTTTTTATACATATTATTACATTACGCTATTATATTTTGCTGTTTTTTTAACTGATGAATACACTATTACAGTCATGTCTACAGTGGACATTTTAGTTTATCAATTTCCTTATTTTTGTAGTTTTCTAGATTTCAGAATCCAGAGACAGACAGAGTTAGAGGGAGGTATGTAGGCTATGCTTCATATTCTAGCATTGTAGATAAGATTTTTTATTTTATCTTAATAATAATTTCCTGAGTAACATTATCTTCTGCTAACTTTTAAGTGCTCATATTATATTGTAGACTGCTTACGCATTCAGTGGTCCACCATCATCTGCCACACTTTCTTGTTTCATTACAGCGTGCAGTTGTTTCATTGAAGTTTGCCTGAAAGAGAGTTAGAAGATTTCAGGACATGGAGAGTGCATTTGCTTTCATTAAAACATGTCAGTAATATTTTCCTTCATTTTGTCATAAATTATTGAATGAAGAGTTAAAATTGTAAGTAAGAGAAAATCCAGGGTTAAAGGTTGTTCACTAACTCTCTCTGTTTGTCTGTTGCTATAGAAACGGGGAGGAGAGGGACCCAAACGTCACCACTGTCAGCACTGTAAGAAATCCTTCTCAACATCTGGATATTTAAAGAGTCATCTGAGAGTTCACACTGGAGAGAATCTCACAGCTGTGATCAATGTGGGACAGCTTTCACACAACAGTGTTACCTAAAAACACATCAACGCAGTCACACTGGAGAGAAGTCGTACAACTGTGATCAATGTGGGGCAGCTTTCACACAACAGAGTACCCTAAAAATACATCAACGCATTCACACTGGAGAGAAGCCATACAACTGTGATCAATGTGGGGCAGCTTTCACACAACAGTGTAACCTAAAAACACATCAACGCATTCACACTGGAGAGAAGCCGTACAGCTGTGATCAATGTGGGGCAGCTTTCACAGTGCAAATATAAACGAAAAAGACATCAACACATTCACACTGGAGAGAAGCCATACAGCTGATCAATGTGGGAAAAGGTTTTCTGTGAGTGGTAACCTTGAAAGCACCGGCGTGTTCACACTGGAGAGAAGCCGTACTGGTGTGATCAATGTGGGAAAAGGTTTTCTCGCAGTATTAGCCTTAAAAATCACCAGCTCATTCACTCTGCCTCGTTGTGAAGATGTTTCAGAGCCAAGCTGTTTTCCTCTTCTTCCTCATGCCTTGATAGGTGTTTTCTTATATTCTGATCTTCTCTCCTCATTGAAGGCGGACCAGCAGTAATGACCATTTAAGATTAGGAAATATAACGTGTTTGCATTAAAACACTACCAAAGGAACACAATTCTTCTGCTTTGATTTAGGCAGACTAGTTGCTAATAGGTATTGCTGCCCTCTCTGTTTGTTACCGACATTCTCATAAATTGTTAGTTTTTTATTATAAAGTCCACAACTGAAAAAGTACACCATCCTAGTGAGAGTAATAAATATAATTATAAAGTGAACAGTCAGCCTAATTAATGTTCATTTAAAGCTTGGATCCCAAACTTACATACAGTGCCCTCGCGTCAACCTTGCACAGTGTTCCTGACTCCACTAATCCACAGCTGCTAAAGCGCCTCGCATGGATGTCCCTTCTTCATCTTTATCCAGCTCCCGACAGAACATGTCCACATCTTGGCTGTAGTGAATGTGAGCGTTCTTCCTCGCGGGCCTCTTTAAGGGTGGCCGGAAATAAGAAAGTTTGAGACACCTTTAGCATGTATTTACACTGTTTACTTCCTGTCGCTGCTGGGCAGTGAGAGCACTGTAGCCAGGCTTAAAATGCAGCGTTGCATTGGAGTCCTTGAATCGGGCCTTCTTGCTGCCCCCTGAAGGATTGCTTGGCGGCCCTGGTATCTCAGACCCTTCAAATCAGCGTATGTGTCATGTACCCTTGCCGTGATTCTGTGTGCTCTGTCCATGTTGATGGTAGTCCTGTTCTGTAAGGAGGGAATCCCAACCAGTAGCTGTTTCTCTGCAGGAATCCCACTGGGTCGTCTTTTTTAGTCCAATAATGCGAACATTGTTGTATCTCACCTGTCCTCCATTTTGGTTAGCTTAAACTCAAATTTCTTCTTGTCAATCAGGTTTTCTTATCTGCCTGTTGTCTCCCTGCCTCTCAAGCTCTGTCCCTGATGTGTTGCAGCAATGCTTACTTTACTACGTCGTCGGACCGCTGATTGAAGAACATTTGTTGCTTTTCCAGAACCTTTTTTTGCCTGCAGACATTCACTAAGTCACAGTGGTAACAAATGAAAACGAGAAGAAAGAATGACCTGGTTTTTATTGTTAAATGCATAGGATGCGGAGCGGCTCGCTCTGAGCAACCCCTGCAACACCGGTCACGTGATCTCTTCTATAATTTAGAAGTGACATGTTTAAGGACTTCAGGATGAACAGAAAACAGCAATGTTCTCCGGGCTGCTTTCTCATTTGAGCCTTGATGTGGCATGGCTGCTCAAGGCTTTTAGTTTTTAAACCTTTGAAAACAATTTTGAACCCTTTAAATATCAAAAACTTCCACCGTTGGAACACAAAACGTTTTAGCATTGTGAGACTACACAGCGATTTGGACTTTAGGTCAAATTCAGTTTAAAACCTTTAAAGTCAACTCTGCCTGAACAGTGTAATTTCTTTTAACAAGGTGCCCTTTAAGTTGTATGTCTGCATTAGCTTAAGTTTAAGTGTATTGTCTTGTTTGTGTGTAGTATCTATAGAGATTTTGTGGTGTGGTATGGAACCATTGTCCTGTCTTTTATTATTATGAAACTTTTTGCCGTCTGTCTTGGCAGGACTCCCTGGAAGAAGAGTTATGTGTAGCTCAATGGATTTGTTCCTGGTAAATAAAGGTTAAAAAAAATAAATGAATCTGTAATAAGTCCAAACATTCCTCTCTTCATTACCGACATACTAGAAGTCTGCCATGTTTAATTGGATGCTCTCCAGTTATTGTTGTTTGGTAGATTACATTATATTTTCCTACTTTTGGTACTTTTCATTTCATATTCTTTGTCTGACATTTCTATTCCCTGTTGGTATTTTCTGTGACTGCATGTGGTTTTAAATCTGTTGGAGTTTCTCAGACTAAAGCAAAGACACTGATGATGTCATCCAAAAGAAACAAAAGGACGGCAACCTGTTTCCAGAAGACTACTAAAGAATGACGGAGCAGCAGGAAACAGAGCAGCTCAAATAGCAAACAGCTGATTTATTCATCTGACTCGTAGAATAACGCCAATGATTGACTTGTTTTAAATGTCTGGGAATGTGGAACAGCTCCATGCTGACTACCTGAAATAAAACAAGGCCACATGCTGATTATTGGGACTTGATTAGATGGATTTATTCTTCCTGTTGTGTCTCTGTTTAAACTCCTATTTAAGGTAAAGTCAGCGTCCACTAAAGGTTGTGTTGTTGCTGCTGACAGACTCAGATCATTATTCTAAGTGTGGGACAACATTATGGGATGGATCCCTACAGAGATAGACCTGTTAGTTAAAGAGGAACATCCTTTAGTTTAGATCCTTTAGTTTCCAACCAGACCAGAATGGGGATTGTAGGAACAGGTGGAAAGATGAACCAAGACGGCTTTTCATATATATATTTTCTTTTTCTATTGATTTAGTTTGTGTTTGTTATTAACAGAAATCAACCTGTCAACATTTATATTCGTCATAAAGTTCCAACGTTAAGTTTTTTACCGCCATTTCAAAATGGGCCGAACACGGAGGAGGATTCCTCCCTAATGGCCGCTCTGCTCTGCTCCGTGCCCCCGCTGTCCGGTAATAGTTAAAGCAGATAAAACCTAAACAACACTCAAAAGCTTCAAGATGAAACTTACTTAAGAAGCTTCTTCATTCATGTCAAGAGAAGGCCTGTTTCCAGCCAGACTATGATTGATTCCCGAAGTCCCTGTTATTAGTATGTGGTCAGTCCCATATGGTCTAGTGGTTAGGATTCCTGGTTTTCACCCAGGTGCCCTGGTTCAGCTCCCGGTATGGGGATAGTATTTAGCCGGTGAAGGTCTGCAGAAAGATCTGTACGATCTCTGACATTGGCCTGTATTGAATCAGAGCTGTAGTTTAGGTAATCTAAGTTATATGTTGTTTCATGATCGTGCTTTTTGTTTTGAATGGTACATGACAACTGTGCTCGAATTTCTAATCAAAAACCTGACCTTTCCCACTTTGACAAACTGTTTTGATCCCCTGAGGTATTTCATTGAAGTCTTTGGTCTTGGACAGTTACCTTGCAATCTAAAACTGTAAATCCTATTTTCTCTGGAACAATAGTTGGCAGTTGGAGGAGTAATGGATCTTATACAGTGAATATGCAAAGAAGATGTTCACAAATTCAGCCCAGTAAATGCTCAGCCATATTCACACAGACCTAACCCTACTCATTGGTTACAATATTCTAAAATCAACATGCCAGAGAAAAATGACAAAGAGTGATACAATTTTTTAGTATGTAAGTATTGGCTTTTCCCCTTGCAAACGTTTTGTTCCAATAACATTGACAAGCATACCGTTAGTTACATTCCTTGTGTTTGTCACGATTTGGGAAGTGATATTGCAGTAGTGTGGCGAGCGGTCTAAGTCGGCTGGATTAAGCTCCAGTCTCCTGGAGGCGTGGGTTCAAAATCCCCACCACTGCAAACTGCAAACTCCTGATTATGTACATACATTTGTACACTCCTCGCTGAGTTTAAGCTGAACTTGACTTTCCAGCACCTTGGAGTAGAGTTTACACAGGAGCCTGAGCATAGTGATACCCTGTATGGGCAGATGCCATTCTTCTTGAAGAGAGGAGCAACCACCCTGGTCTACCACTCCGTAGGCCCTGCCACAGACCATCCACGCAATGGTTAAAGAGGTATGTCAACCAAGACAGCCTCTCCTTACAATATTTCTAAACGAATTGATCAATCCCCGGGGCTTTGCCACTGTGGAGTTATTTATTTTGGAGTTATTTTTTACTACTGTAAAACTAAGTTACAGTAGGGGTATTATACTGTAAAAAAAACATGTACAGTTATGATACTGTAATCAGGAAGTTACAGCACGTTGCCAGTAAGTTAACGCAAATTTACAAAAAAAAGTCTAACAGTGTTCAGACAAACATCATTGACTTTCGTTTCTTTGTAAAAAACACCAACTTCCTAGACTTTCTTTACACTATATCTGTACATGTCCCTTGCGTTCCAAATTCCATTTTTCATGGGCTGAATCTCAACTATCACTGACTCTGCAGAGAGAGCCAATCAGAGCTGATCAGCAACAGCTGTGCTACCTGCATAATGGGTTTTTACCTGGCATGTAGCACAGGAACCAGTTTTCTCTTGGTGACTGGAGGATGGCAGCTGTTTGGGTCTTTGTTGTTTGTGCGCTGACTGTTTGGATAACCAAGGTTGTTACATTTTCTGTTTGAAGCTTGTATTCAAATATGTAGTTGGAGTATAGCGCTGTAAAGGAGTAGGGTAACTTACTCATTACTGAAATGAAATTTAGCAAGTTCATGATATGTGGCGGCATCAAACAGCAGAACATTTGATTAAACCGCGTTGTATTGTCCTTAGGCTTGAGTTTGCAGTTGGCGCACAAATGAAAGACATGATGATGCGCTGCAGAGGAGAATGATTAGAGGTAAGAACGTTAGTGACAGAATCTTTCAAGAGCTACTTACGTGATACTAACTGAATTTATTTTGTACTACAGATGTGTCTCCCAATGATATCTCCATGAAGAGGGCCTTTGCACTTCTCCAGTCAATGGAGTCAAGTTGATCAAGCCGCTAAAAAAGGTGAGCAGGTTCTAAAAACCGTATTGGGAAAATGCTGCAATTGTATTACAGCTGAGGTTCTTTGTGGCACAATGTAGTAAATTAAGGTAAG
>NW_022605523.1:0-34169 GCF_008692095.1 Etheostoma spectabile
ATTCAACAGTTAACGTCAATGCTAAAGTTAGAGTAATAAGAATGCCTTACCAAAACAGCATTTATCCAGAGACACAATCTAGAATGAAATATAATACATTTTAGCATTGTCCATACACTACAACGTAAAAAATAGCTGTTACTGTTAAGTCTTTAGAAAAACTGGGAATCATTTGTCAGAAAAACAACCCCATAGATTTAGTACTAACTAAAATCAATCCAATGCAATGCTTGATTTTAGACCAACGCAAAGTCTTACAGTAAGCAACCTTCTTTGCTCATGATCTTCTCCATAGTCCCGATGTTTCTTCTGGCATCTTCTGTGCTGTGGAAGTGGTTCCTTACACAGATGTGGCATCTTAAATACTGATGCAGCCATTTCCACTCAACCCCACCTTCTTTTTGATCAAGTTTCAGTGGTCTTGTCTATTGTAAGTAATGAAGGGCTTCATGAATAGACAACCATCATCCCAATGTATGCCATAACAGTCTATGAGTGGTCAATTAGAGTCCAATAACTTTCTTTGGGGCAACTCCTTTTCCTCCAGATAGAGCTCATTCAGCATTAGAAAGTACCAGTTAGTGCTAAATATCTATTCCAAAACCCCCATTCTTTTATTTATTTAGCTAGCGGTGGACAACAGCTGAAATGTACTTGCTCTGCATTTGATAGTGTCTTATGGTGAACTCACTACCAAGACAACCCCAAAGAGAAGCATTTATGAACCAAATAATCATCAGTGTCTCCATTTGAGATGATCTGAATGTGATTACAATGACATCCATCTTCAGTTAGTCTGTAGCATTGCCATGTTCAACTGCCCCAACAAGTAGCACTTACTGAATTCAACAGTCAAGTCAATGCTAAAGTTAGAGCAATAAGAATGACTTACCAAAACAATCATTTACCCAGAGACACAATCTAGAATGAATTATAACAGATTTAAGCATTGTCCAACTAGTAATACAACGTAAAATAGCTGTTACTGTTAAGTCGTTAGATAAAATACTGGAAATCAGTTCTCAGAAAAACAACCCCATAGATTAGCACTAACTAAATCAATCCAATGCCAATGCTTGAGTTAGACCAACGTCAAGTCTACAGTAAGCAACCTTCTTGGCTCATGATCTTCTCCATAGTCCCGATGTTTCTTCTGGCATCTTCTGTGCTGTGAAAGTGGTTCCTTACACAGATGTGGCATCTTAAATACTGAATGCAGCCATTTCCACTCAACCCCACCTTCTTTTTGATCAAGTTTCAGTGGTCTTGTCTATTGTAAGTAATGAATGGCTTCATGAATAGACAACCATCATCCCAATGTATGCCATTAACAGTCTATGAGTGGTCAATTAGAGTCCAATAACTTTCTTTGGGGCAACTCCTTTTTCCTCCAGATAGAGCTCATTCAGCATTAGAAAGTACCAGTTAGTGCAAAATATCTATTCCAAAACTCACATTCTTTTATTTATTTAGCTAGCGGTGGACAACAGCTGAAATGTACTTGCTCTGAATGTTAGTGTCTTATGGTGAACTCACTACCAAGACAACCCCAAAGAGAAGCATTTATGAACCAAATAATCATCAGTGTCTCCATTTGAGATGATCTGAATGTGATTACAATGACATCCATCTTCATTTACAGTCTGTAGCATTGTCATGTTCAACTACCCCAACAAGTAGCACTTACTGAATTCAACAGTCAAGTCAATGCTAAGGTTAGAGTAATAAGAATGACTTACCAAAACAATCATTTACCCAGAGACACAATCTAGAATGACTTATAAACGATTTTAGCATTGTCCAACTAGTAATACAACGTAAAATAGCTGTTACTGTTAAGTCTTTAGATAAAATACTGGGAATCAGTTGTCAGAAAAAAACCATAGATTAGCACTAACTAAAATCAATCCAATGCCAATGCTTGAGTTAGACCAACGTCAAAGTCTTACAGTAAGCAACCTTCTTTGCTCGTGATCTTCTCCAAAGTCCCAATGTTTCTTCTGGCATCTTCTGTGTTGTGGAAGTGGTTCCTTACACAGATTTGCCATCTTAAATACTTAATCCAGCCATTTCCACTCAACTCCACCTTCTTTTTGATCAAGTTTCAGTGGTCTTGTCTATTGTAAGTAAGGAATGGCTTCATGAATAGACAACCATCATCCCAATGTATGCCATTAACAGTCTATGAGTGGTCAATTAGAGTCCAATAACTTTCTTTGGGGCAACTCCTTTTTCCTCCAGATAGAGCTCATTCAGCATAGAAAGTACCAGTTAGTGCTAAGTATCTATTCCAAAACTCCCATTCTTTTATTTATTTAGCCAGAGGTGGACAACAGCTGAAATGTACATGCTCTGCATTTGTTAGTGTCTGATGATGAACTCACTACCCAGACAACCCCAAAGTGAAGCACTTATGAACCCATTAATCATCAGTGTCTCCATTTGAGATGATCTGAATGTGATAACAATGACATCCATCTTCATTAGTCTGTAGCATTGTCATTTTCAACTGCCCCAACAAGTAGCACTTACTGAATTCAACAGTCAAGTCAATGCTAAAGTTAGAGTAATAGGAATGACTTAGAAAAAATGTCAGCATTGTTTAAAACCAGTAACCAAGGAAATCCCTTTTAAACATTTCTTTATGGAGGAAATCCTGGACTTCAGAGGTCAGCAAAACTACCCCAACAAGTAGCACTTACTGCATACACAACTCAAGTCAGTGCTTATTGATTGGGTAGTTCTGGTGCCAGATGAATGCATTTTACTAGTGTTGGAAAGAATTGTGAATTAGCCTGTCTCTGCATTTGTTCAGAGATATGTCTGATGATAAACTCACTACAAAGACAACCCCAAAGAGAAGCACTTATGAACACAATAATCATCATCAGCGTCTCCATTTGAGGTGATCTGAATGTGATTACAATGACATCCATCTTCATTTACAGTCTGAAGCATTGTCATGTTCAACTGCCCCAACAAGTAGCACTTACTGAATTCAACAGTCAAGTCATGCTAAAGTTAGAGTAATAAGAATGACTTACCAAACATGCATTTATCCAGAGACACAATCTAGAATGAATTATAACCATTTTAGCATTGTCCAACTAGCAATACAACGTAAAATAGCTGTTACTGTTAAGTCTTTAGAAAAATACTGGGAATCAGTTGTCAGAAAAAACAACCCCATAGATTAGCACTAACTAAAATCAATCCAATGCCAAAACTCGAGTTAGACCAAGTCAAAGTCTTACAGTAAGCAACCTTTGTTGCTCATGATCTTCTCCATAGTCCCGATGTTTCTTCTGGCATCTTCTGTGTAGTGATATAGAAGCAGTGGAAGTGGTTCCTTACACAGATTTGCCATCTTAAATACTGAATGCAGTCATTTCCACTCAACTCCACCTTCTTTTTGATCAAGTTTCAGTGGTGTTGTCTATTGTAAGGAAGGAATGGCTTCATGATAGACAACCATCATCCCAATGTATGCCATTACCAGTCTATGAGTGGTCCAATAACTTTCTTTGGGGCAACTCCTTTTTCCTCCAGATAGAGCTCATTCAGCATTAGAAAGTACCACTTAGTGCTGAATATCTATTCCAAAACCCCCATTCTTTTATTTATTTAGCTAGCGGTGGGACAACTGGTGAAATGTACTTGTTCTGCATGTGTTAGTGTCTGGTGATGAACTCACTACCAAGACAACCCCAAAGAGAAGCACTTATGAACCCATTAATCATCAGTGTCTCCATTTGAGATGATCTGAATGTGATTACAATGACATCCATCTTCATTTACAGTCTGTAGCATTGTCATGTTCAACTGCCCCAACAAGTAGCACTTACTGAATTCAACAGTCAAGTCAATACTAAAGTTAGGGTAATAGTAATAACATTTTAACATTGTTCAACCATTAACCAGGAAGAATATTCTTTTAAACATTTCTTCATGGAGGAAATCCTGGACTTCAGAGGTCAGCAAAACTACCCCAACAAGTAGCACTTACTGCATACATGACTCAAGTCAGTGCTTGTGTTTGGGTAGTTTTGCTGTCAGATGATTTCAGTTTACTAGTGTTGGGAAGAATTGTGAAATAGACTGTCTCTGCATTTGTTCAGTGATATGTCTGATGATGAACTCACTACCAAGACAACCCCAAAGAGAAGCACTTATGAACACAACAATCATCAGTGTCTCCATTTGAGATGATCTGAATATGATTACAATGACATCCATCTTCAGTTAGTCTGTAGCATTGTCATGTTCAACTGCCCCAACAAGTAGCACTTACTGAATTCAACAGTCAAGTCAATGCTAAAGTTAGAGTAATAGGAATGACTTAGAAAACATTTCAGCATTGTTCAACCAGTAAACAAGGAGAATATCCCTTTTAAACATTTCTTTATGGAGGAAATCCTGGACTTTAGAGGTCAGCAAAACTACCCCAACAAGTAGCACTTACTGCATACATGACTCAAGTCAGTGCTTGTGTTTGGGTAGTTCTGGTGCCAGATGAATGCATGTTACGAGTGTTGGGAAGTATTGTGAAATAGCCTGTCTCTGCATTTGTTCAGATATATGACAGGTGATGAACTCACTACCAAGACAACCCCAAAGAGAAGCACTTATGAACCCATTAATCAATGGTGTCTCCATTTGAGATGATCTGAATGTGATTACAATGACATCCATCTTCATTTACAGTCTGAAGCATTGTCATGTTCAACTGCCCCAACAAGTAGCACTTACTGAATTCAACAGTCAAGTCAATGCTAAAGTTAGAGTAATAAGAATGACTTACCAAAACAAGCATTTATCCAGAGACACAATCTAGAATGAATTATAACACATTTTAGCATTGTCCAACTAGTAATACAACGTAAAATAGCTGTTACTGTTAAGTCTTTAGAAAAATACTGGGAATCAGTTGTCAGAAAAACAACCCCATAGATTAGTACTAACTAAAATCAATCCAATGCCAATGCTTGATTTAGACCAACGTCAAAGTCTTACAGTAAGCAACCTTCTTTGCTCATGATCTTCTCCATAGTCCCGATGTTTCTTCTGGCATCTTCTGTGTTGTGATATAGAAGCAGTGGAAGTGGTTCCTTAAACAGATTTGCCATCTTAATTACTGAATGCAGCCATTTCCACTCAACTACACCTTCTTTTTGATCAACTTTCAGTGGTCTTGACTATTGTAAGTAATGAATGGCTTCATGAATAGACAACCATCATCTCAATGTATGCCATTAACAGTCTATGAGTGGTCAATTAGAGTCCAATAACTTTCTTTGGTGCAACTCTTTTTTCCTCCAGACAGAGCTCATTCAGTAATAGAAAGTACCAGTTAGTGCTGAATATCTATTCCAAACACAATAATCATCAGTGTCTCCATTTGAGGTGATCTGAATGTGATTACAATGACATCCATCTTCAGTTAGTCTGTAGCATTGTCATGTTCAACTGCCCCAACAAGTAGCACTTACTGAATTCAACAGTCAAGTCAATGCTAAAGTTAGGGTAATGGGAATGACTTAGAAAACATTTCAGCATTGTTCAACCAGTAACTAGGGAGAATATCCTTTTTAAACATTTCTACATGGAGGAAATCCTGGACTTCAGAGGTCAGCAAAACTACCCCAACAAGTAGCACTTACTGAATACATAACTCAAGTCAGTGCTTGTGTTTGGGTACTTTTGCTGCTAGATGAATGCATTGCAGCAGAAGCAGGGCAATCAAAGCTATTGTAGAACTGGTTGAGTTGGTTTGCCCCCCCCCCCCCCCCTCCCACGCCCCCTCCAGGAAGACCAGGACTAGGTGGACACCAACACCGAGCCCAGTATCAGACCCTGTGGATGTGAGGAAAGCATCTGTATATCTCTGCCTGCTTTGATTTGTACTCAACAGAGTTGAGTACAGCTGCCACAGTGGAGATCTGTTGGATTTTTGTACAATAGAGGAATGGAGGAGGACCAGGACCCGGAGCAGTGGACCAACCAGGTCCCCAGAGGACCAGCAGCAGGCCCAGTCTCTGGTACCAGCCATGTTCAGGTCAGTGTTCAGGACACAACAACCAGTCTAAACTAAGAAGCCGTTTCACAAGACCTAGATAGTGGATTAGGCCGGGGTTTTCCAGGGTTTCTGGATGTATAAACAAGGCTAACAGCTAGCTTACTCCTGACCAGGCTAACAGCCAGGCTAACAGCTAGCCTGCTCCTGACCAGGCTAACAGCTAGCCTGCTCCTGACCAGGCTAACAGCCAGGATTTATAAATCCTGCGGTCTTTGTTCACTCAGCAGTGCTTTTACCTTCTTATTGTTATTATTAGCCTGCATTAATATACAACAGGAACCTTCTGCTGTTCAGTTAAGTACTGATATTATTTTAACATTGTGATCATTATTTAAATAAATATCTTAAGTCATCTGTGCTGTTACGTTGCCTCTATAAAGACTAATAAACTGCTGGTCATATTGTTGTTAGAAGTCTGGTGAGTATAGTATGACAGTTGCTGAGATCATTAGAAAAGGCTGATACAGTGCTAAATGAGTCAGTGATAAAGGATAATATATAACGTCCTCTGCAGTTTTAAAAACAGGTAGTTAGTCCTACACTTAGACTAGGCAACACAGGCTCTGATTTCTTCATTTAAGGATCATAAATGCATATTGTGTTGAGATATTTCTTTGGTTGTAGACATGATTATAGAATATCAGCAGTTAAAGTTATTTTTGGCAACAATGCAAAAGAAGCTGTGTGCAGTCAATTGAGGAAGTGGTTTAATGGGAGGCCACTGATGCATAAAAGGTTATGCTTGCTAGAAGTCTCCCCCCCCCTCCCTGTGAGGTTATGGTAAAGGTTTGAGGGAGAGAAGAGGGTGTGGTGCCATACAGGATGTTAAAGTTAAAGTGTACCATGATGATTGTGTGGTAATATGTGAGAGGTTTAATGGCAGGAAATAGTCAAGTAGGGATGTGTGTTGTTGGAATTTAAAATGTTATATGTGTTTAAAAGAAGACATGTTGGTCATGCCTTAAGTTGTTTTGCAATACTCCTTTTCTCTAAGATAAGGTGGTCTGGTACATTCCATTCTAATCCAGCCTCTCCTAAATGTGTCGGAAGTAATTGATTGTTAGGGACGCTTCCTGAGTCTGGTTTCAGTCCCTCTTTAACAGCTCACTGATCTTTTGCTTTGCAAGTCCTGAACTGAGGGTCAAAAAGATAACGAATAAGCACACAAACACATCACATCACTGTGACCTGGAGACCCCACCCTTTGTGGATAAATCTAGGGGTGTAAGAGCCAAAGAGCCAGACAAATTTGGGGGAGAGCTGGGATAGTTTGACTCTGTATTTGTCTCTAGAATATTCTACGTAATAAAAAGGATTCACACATCAACATCTGAGATTCTGACTACTAATTGACTAAACCCTGAGACCGGAGCAGGATTTAGCTCCAACAGTGTTTAGGTGCTTGGTCAAAAGGGTCATGAGGGAGGGGTTTTTGTCACCCCCCATTCACAGAATGAACAGACTTCTGCCATCCTGGGGAGAGGGGAGAGGACACTTCAATGGTTTTTATACATATTATTACATTACGCTATTATATTTTGCTGTTTTTTAAACTGATGAATACACTATTACAGTCATGTCTACAGTGGACATTTAGTTTATCAATTTCCTTATTTTTGTAGTTTCTAGATTTCAGAATCCAAGAGACAGACAGAGTTAGAGGGAGGTATGTAGGCTATGCTTCATATTCTAGCATTGTAGATAAGATTTTTTATTTTATCTTAATAATAATTTCCTGAGTAACATTATCTTCTGCTAACTTTTAAAGTGCTCATATTATATTTGTAGACTGCTTACGCATTCAGGTGGTCCACCATCATCTGCCACACTTTCTTGTTTCATTACAGCGTTGCAGTTGTTTCATTGAAGTTTGCCTGAAAGAGTTAGAATATTTCAGGACATGGAGAGTGCATTTGCTTTCATTAAAACATGTCAGTAATATTTTCCTTCATTTTGTCATAAATTATTGAATGAAGAGTTAAAATTGTAAGTAAGAGAAAATCCAGGGTTTAAAGAAGGTTGTTCACTAACTCTCTCTGTTTGTCTGTTGCTATAGAAACGGGGAGGAGAGGGACCCAAACGTCACCACTGTCAGCACTGTAAGAAATCCTTCTCAACATCTGGATATTTAAAGAGTCATCTGAGAGTTCACACTGGAGAGAATCTACACAGCTGTGATCAATGTGGGACAGCTTTCACACAACAGTGTTACCTAAAAACACATCAACGCAGTCACACTGGAGAGAAGTCGTACAACTGTGATCAATGTGGGGCAGCTTTCACACAACAGAGTACCCTAAAAATACATCAACGCATTCACACTGGAGAGAAGCCATACAACTGTGATCAATGTGGGGCAGCTTTCACACAACAGTGTAACCTAAAAACACATCAACGCATTCACACTGGAGAGAAGCCGTACAGCTGTGATCAATGTGGGGCAGCTTTCACAGTGCAGAATAAACTAAAAAGACATCAACACATTCACACTGGAGAGAAGCCATACAGCTGTGATCAATGTGGGAAAAGGTTTTCTGTGAGTGGTAACCTTGAAAGCCACCGGCGTGTTCACACTGGAGAGAAGCCGTACTGGTGTGATCAATGTGGGAAAAGGTTTTCTCGCAGTATTAGCCTTAAAAATCACCAGCTCATTCACTCTGCCTCGTTGTGAAGATGTTTCAGAGCCAAGCTGTTTTCCTCTTCTTCCTCATGCCTTGATAGGTGTGTTCTTATATTCTGATCTTCTCTCCTCATTGAAGGCGGACCAGCAGTAATGACCATTTAAGATTAGGAAATATAACGTGTTTGCATTAAAACACTACCAAAGGAAACACATTCTTCTGCTTTGATTTAGGCAGACTAGTTGCTAATAGGGTATTGCTGCCCTCTACTGTTTGTTACCGACATTCTCATAAATTGTTAGTTTTTTATTATAAAGTCCACAACTGAAAAAGTACACCATCCTAGTGAGAGTAATAAATATAAATTATAAAGTGAACAGTCAGCCTAATTAAATGTTCATTTAAAGCTTGGATCCCAAACTTACATACAGTGCCCTCGCGTCAACCTTGCACAGTGTTCCTGACTCCACTAATCCACAGCTGCTAAAGCGCCTCGCATGGATGTCCCTTCTTCATCTTTATCCAGCTCCCGACAGAACATGTCCACATTCTTGGCTGTAGTGAATGTGAGCGTTCTTCCTCGCGGGCCTCTTTAAGGGTGGCCGGATAAATAAGAAAGTTTGAGACACCTTTAGCATGTAATTTACACTGTTTACTTCCTGTCGCTGCTGGGCAGTGAGAGCACTGTAGCCAGGCTTAAAATGCAGCGTTGCATTGGAGTCCTGAATCGGGCCTTCTTGCTGCCCCCTGAAGGATTGCTTGGCGGCCCTGGTATCTCAGACACCTTCAAATCAGCGTATGTGTCATTGTACCCTTGCCGTTGATTCTGTGTGCTCTGTCCATGTTGATGGTAGTCCTGTTCTGTAAGGAGGGAATCCAAACCAGTAGCTGTTTCTGCAGGAATCCCACTGGGTCGTCTTTTTTAGTCCAATAATGCGAACATTGTTGTATCTCAACCTGTCCTCCATTTTGGTTAGCTTAAACTCAAATTTCTTCTTGTCATCAATGCAGGTTTCTTATCTGCCTGTTGTCTCCCTGCCTCTCAAGCTCTGTCCTGATGTGTTGCAGCAATGCTTACTTTACTGCGTCGTGGACCGCTGATTGAAGAACATTTGTTGCTTTTCCAGAACCTTTTTGTGCCTGCAGACATTCCACTAAGTCACAGTGGTAACAAATGAAAACGTAGAATGAGAAAGAATGACCTGGTTTTTATTGTTAAATGCATAGGAGGATGCGGAGCCTCAGCTCTGAGCAACCCTTGCAAACACCGGTCACGTGATCTCTTCTATAATTTAGAAGTGACATGTTTAAGGACTTCAGGATGAACAGAAACAGCAATGTTCTCCGGGCTGCTTTCTCATTTGAGCCTTGATGTGGCATGGCTGCTCAAGGGCTTTTAGTTTTAACCTTTGAAAACACTTTTGAACCCTTTAAATATCAAAAACTTCCAACAGTTGGAACACAAAACGTTTTAGCATTGTGAGACTACACAGCGATTTGGACTTTAGGTCAAATTCAGTTTAAAACCTTTTAAAGTCAACTCTGCCTGAACAGTGTAATTTCTTTTAACAAGGTGCCCTTTAAGTTGTATGTCTGCATTAGCTTAAGTTAAGTGTATTGTCTTGTTTGTGTTGTAGTATCTATAGAGATTTGTGGTGTGGTATGGAACCATTGTCCTGTCTTTTATGTATTATGAAACTTTTTGCCGTCTGTCTTGGCAGGACTCCCTGGAAGAAGAGTTACTGTAGCTCAATGGGATTGTTCCTGGTTAAATAAAGGTTAAATAAAAATAAAATGAATCTGTAATAAGTCCAAACATTCCTCTCTTCATTACCGACATACTAGAAGTCTGCCATGTTTAATTGGATGCTCTCCAGTTATTGTTGTTTGGTAGATTAACATTATATTTTCCTACTTTTGGTACTTTTCATTTCATATTCTTTGTCTGACATTTTCTATTCCCTGTTTGTATTTTCTGTGACTGCATGTGGTTTAAATCTGTTGGAGTTTCTTCAGACTAAAGCAAAGACACTGATGATGTCATCCAAAAGAAACATAAAGGACGGCAACCTGTTTCCAGAAGACACTAAAGAATGACGGAGCAGCAGGAAACAGAGCAGCTCAAATAGCAAACAGCTGATTTATTCATCTGACTCGTAGAATAACGCCAATGATTGACTTGTTTTAAATGTCTGGGAATGTGGAACAGCTCCATGCTGACTACCTGAAATAAAACAAGGCCACATGCTGATTATTGGGGACTTGATTAGATGGATTTATTCTTCCTGTTGTGTCTCTGTTTAAACTCCTAATTTAAAGGTAAAGTCAGCGTCCACTAAAGGTTGTGTTGTTGCTGCTGACAGACTCAGATCATTATTCTAAGTGTGTGACAACATTATGGGATGGATCCCTACAGAGATAGACCTGTTAGTTAAAGAGGAACATCCTTTTAGTTTAGATCCTTTAGTTTCCAACCAGACCAGAATGGTGATTGTAGGAACAGTGGAAAGATGAACCAAGACGGCTTTTCATATATATATTTTCTTTTTCTATTGATTATAGTTGTGTTTGTTATTAACAGAAATCAACCTGTCAACATTTATATTCGTCATAAAGTTCCAACGTTAAGTTTTTTACCGCCAGTTCAAAATGGAGCCGAACACGGAGGAGGATTCCTCCCTAATGGCCGCTCTGCTCTGCTCCGTGCCCCCGCTGTCCGGTAATAGTTAAAGCAGATAAAAACCTAAACAACACTCAAAAGCTTCAAGATGAAACTTACTTAAGAAGCTTCTTCATTCATGTTCAAGAGAAGGCCTGTTTCCAGCCAGACTATGAATTGATTCACGAAGTCCCTGTTATTAGTATGTGGTCAGTCCCATATGGTCTAGTGGTTAGGATTCCTGGTTTTCACCCAGGTGCCCTGGGTTCAGCTCCCGGTATGGGGATTAGTATTTAGCCGGTGAAGGTCTGCAGAAAGATCTGTACGATCTCTGACATTGGCCTGTATTGAATCAGAGCTGTAGTTAGGTAATCTAAGTTATATGTGTTTCATGATCGTGCTTTTGTTTTTGAATGGTACATGAACAACTGTGCTCGAATTTCTAATCAAAAAACCTGACCTTTCCCACTTTGACAAACTGTTTTGATCCCCTGAGGTATTTCATTGAAGTCTTTGGTCTTGGACAGTTACCTTGCAATCTAAAACTGTAAATCCTATTTTCTCTGGAACAATAGTTGGCAGTTGGAGGAGTAATGGATCTTTACAGTGAATATGCAAAAGAAGATGTTCACAAATTCAGCCCAGGTAAATGCTCAGCCCATATTCACACAGACCTAACCCTACTCATTGGTTACAATATTCTAAAATCAACAATGCCAGAGAAAAATGACAAAGAGTGATACAATTTTTTAGTATGTAAGTATTGGCTTTTCCCTTGCAAACGTTTTGTTCCAATAACATTGACAAGCATACCGTTAGTTACATTCCTTGTGTTTGTCACGATTTGGGGAAGTGATATTTGCAGGTAGTGTGGCCGAGCGGTCTAAGGCGCTGGATTAAGGCTCCAGTCTCTCTGGAGGCGTGGGTTCAAATCCCACCACTGCCAACTCCTGAAATATTACATACATTGGTACACTCCTCGCTGAGGTTAAGCTGAACTTGACTTTCCAGCACCTTGGAGTAGAGTTTACCAAGGAGCCTGAGCATAGTGATACTCCTGTAATGGGCAGATGCCATTCTTCTTGAAGAGAGGAGCAACCACCCTGGTCTGCCACTCCTTAGGCACTGCCACAGACCTCCACGCAATGTTAAAGAGGTATGTCAACCAAGACAGCCTCTCCTTACAATATTTCTAAACGAATTTGATCAATCCCTGGGGCTTTGCCACTGTGGAGTTATTTATTTTTGGAGTTATTTTTACTACTGTAAAACTAAGTTACAGTAGGGGTATTATACTGTAAAAAAAACATGTACAGTTATGATACTGTAATCAGGAAGTTACAGCACGTTGCCAGTAAGTTAACGCAAATTTACAAAAAAAAGTCTAACAGTGTTCAGACAAACATCATTGACTTTCTTTCTTGTAAAAAACCCAACTTCCTAGACTTTCTTTACAATATAGTCTGTACATGTCCCTTGCTTCCAAATTCCCATTTTTCATGGGCTGAATCTCAACTATCACTGACTCTGCAGAGAGAGCCAATCAGAGCTGATCAGCAACAGCTGTGCTACCTGCATAATGGGTTTTTACCTGGCATGTAGCACAGGAACCAGTTTCTCTTGGTGACTGGAGTGATGGCAGCTGTTTGGGTCTTTGTTGTTTGTGCGCTGACTGTTTGGATTAACAAAGGTTGTTACATTTCTTCTGTTTGAAGCTTGTATTCAAATATGTAGTGGAGTATAGCGAATGTAAAGAGTAGGGTAAATTACTCAATTACTGAAATGAAATTTAGCAAGTTCATGATATGTGGCGTCAAACAGCAGAAACATTTGATTAACCGCAGTTGTATTGTCCTTAGGCTTGAGTTTGCCAGTTGGCGGCACAAATGAAAGACATGATGATGCGCTGCAGAGGAGAATGATTAGAGGTAAGAACGTTAGTGACAGAATCTTTCAAGAGCTACTTACGGATACTAACTGAATTTATTTTGTACTACAGATGTGTCTCCCAATGATATCTCCATGAAGAGGGCCTTTGCACTTCTCCAGTCAATGGAGTCCAAGTTGATCCAAGCCGCTAAAAAAGGTGAGCAGGTTCTAAGAAACCGTATTGGGAAAATGCTGCAATTGTATTAACAGCTGAGGTTCTTTGTGGCACAATGTAGTAAATTAAGGTTAAGTTGTCTAGCTTTTGGAATGGGGATTCCAACCCATGTTTAATTTAAGCTATTTTGACCATACAATGTGGGTATAAAGCTGGCTTCTCAAATTATTCAGACATTTATATAGTCAGTCAGCCAACTTAAGCTAAGGTGGCTCTGTAGAGATTGTGTAATTTCCCAAACCAAGTAAATGCAGCACATGAACACAACTGCTGTGCTAACTTAATCTCAATACAGATTCTGTAATGATGTAAACCAACGCCACTGGCCTAATTACCAATTAAATGTTTTGGAGGTATCAAGTCTTAAAAGGAAGTCTTAATACTTTACTTTTTAATCAAAAACAAAGAAGCCTTAATGGTAAATTATTTACAATATTAATGTCAAGGGTAGTTGGGAATTAACGATTTCTACGTATTTTTCAGCACAACTGGAAACCAAAGAAGTAGAAGCTGAGGCAGCTATTCAAAAACTTGCAGATGTTCAATTGCCCCTGAACGGACCCAAACCGCTGGCTGCCAACCAGACGCTGGGCGACCAGGCTGCCAACCAGACGCTGGGCGACCAGGCTGCCAACCAGACGCTGGGCGACCAGGCTGCCAACCAGACGCTGGGCGACCAGGCTGCCAACCAGACGCTGGGCGACCAGGCTGCCAACCAGACGCTGGGCGACCAGGCTGCCAACCAGACGCTGGGCGACCAGGCTGCCAACCAGACGCTGGGCGACCAGGCTGCCAACCAGACGCTGGGCGACCAGGCTGCCAACCAGACGCTGGGCGACCAGGCTGCCAACCAGACGCTGGGCGACCAGGCTGCCAACCAGACGCTGGGCGACCAGGCTGCCAACCAGACGCTGGGCGACCAGGCTGCCAACCAGACGCTGGGCGACCAGGCTGCCAACCAGACGCTGGGCGACCAGGCTGCCAACCAGACGCTGGGCGACCAGGCTGCCAACCAGACGCTGGGCGACCAGGCTGCCAACCAGACGCTGGGCGACCAGGCTGCCAACCAGACGCTGGGCGACCAGGCTGCCAACCAGACGCTGGGCGACCAGGCTGCCAACCAGACGCTGGGCGACCAGGCTGCCAACCAGACGCTGGGCGACCAGGCTGCCAACCAGACGCTGGGCGACCAGGCTGCCAACCAGACGCTGGGCGACCAGGCTGCCAACCAGACGCTGGGCGACCAGGCTGCCAACCAGACGCTGGGCGACCAGGCTGCCAACCAGACGCTGGGCGACCAGGCTGCCAACCAGACGCTGGGCGACCAGGCTGCCAACCAGACGCTGGGCGACCAGGCTGCCAACCAGACGCTGGGCGACCAGGCTGCCAACCAGACGCTGGGCGACCAGGCTGCCAACCAGACGCTGGGCGACCAGGCTGCCAACCAGACGCTGGGCGACCAGGCTGCCAACCAGACGCTGGGCGACCAGGCTGCCAACCAGACGCTGGGCGACCAGGCTGCCAACCAGACGCTGGGCGACCAGGCTGCCAACCAGACGCTGGGCGACCAGGCTGCCAACCAGACGCTGGGCGACCAGGCTGCCAACCAGACGCTGGGCGACCAGGCTGCCAACCAGACGCTGGGCGACCAGGCTGCCAACCAGACGCTGGGCGACCAGGCTGCCAACCAGACGCTGGGCGACCAGGCTGCCAACCAGACGCTGGGCGACCAGGCTGCCAACCAGACGCTGGGCGACCAGGCTGCCAACCAGACGCTGGGCGACCAGGCTGCCAACCAGACGCTGGGCGACCAGGCTGCCAACCAGACGCTGGGCGACCAGGCTGCCAACCAGACGCTGGGCGACCAGGCTGCCAACCAGACGCTGGGCGACCAGGCTGCCAACCAGACGCTGGGCGACCAGGCTGCCAACCAGACGCTGGGCGACCAGGCTGCCAACCAGACGCTGGGCGACCAGGCTGCCAACCAGACGCTGGGCGACCAGGCTGCCAACCAGACGCTGGGCGACCAGGCTGCCAACCAGACGCTGGGCGACCAGGCTGCCAACCAGACGCTGGCGACCAGGCTGCCAACCAGACGCTGGGCGACCAGGCTGCCAACCAGACGCTGGGCGACCAGGCTGCCAACCAGACGCTGGGCGACCAGGCTGCCAACCAGACGCTGGGCGACCAGGCTGCCAACCAGACGCTGGGCGACCAGGCTGCCAACCAGACGCTGGGCGACCAGGCTGCCAACCAGACGCTGGGCGACCAGGCTGCCAACCAGACGCTGGGCGACCAGGCTGCCAACCAGACGCTGGGCGACCAGGCTGCCAACCAGACGCTGGGCGACCAGGCTGCCAACCAGACGCTGGGCGACCAGGCTGCCAACCAGACGCTGGGCGACCAGGCTGCCAACCAGACGCTGGGCGACCAGGCTGCCAACCAGACGCTGGGCGACCAGGCTGCCAACCAGACGCTGGGCGACCAGGCTGCCAACCAGACGCTGGGCGACCAGGCTGCCAACCAGACGCTGGGCGACCAGGCTGCCAACCAGACGCTGGGCGACCAGGCTGCCAACCAGACGCTGGCGACCAGGCTGCCAACCAGACGCTGGGCGACCAGGCTGCCAACCAGACGCTGGGCGACCAGGCTGCCAACCAGACGCTGGGCGACCAGGCTGCCAACCAGACGCTGGGCGACCAGGCTGCCAACCAGACGCTGGGCGACCAGGCTGCCAACCAGACGCTGGGCGACCAGGCTGCCAACCAGACGCTGGGCGACCAGGCTGCCAACCAGACGCTGGGCGACCAGGCTGCCAACCAGACGCTGGGCGACCAGGCTGCCAACCAGACGCTGGGCGACCAGGCTGCCAACCAGACGCTGGGCGACCAGGCTGCCAACCAGACGCTGGGCGACCAGGCTGCCAACCAGACGCTGGGCGACCAGGCTGCCAACCAGACGCTGGGCGACCAGGCTGCCAACCAGACGCTGGGCGACCAGGCTGCCAACCAGACGCTGGGCGACCAGGCTGCCAACCAGACGCTGGGCGACCAGGCTGCCAACCAGACGCTGGGCGACCAGGCTGCCAACCAGACGCTGGGCGACCAGGCTGCCAACCAGACGCTGGGCGACCAGGCTGCCAACCAGACGCTGGGCGACCAGGCTGCCAACCAGACGCTGGGCGACCAGGCTGCCAACCAGACGCTGGGCGACCAGGCTGCCAACCAGACGCTGGGCGACCAGGCTGCCAACCAGACGCTGGGCGACCAGGCTGCCAACCAGACGCTGGGCGACCAGGCTGCCAACCAGACGCTGGGCGACCAGGCTGCCAACCAGACGCTGGGCGACCAGGCTGCCAACCAGACGCTGGGCGACCAGGCTGCCAACCAGACGCTGGGCGACCAGGCTGCCAACCAGACGCTGGGCGACCAGGCTGCCAACCAGACGCTGGGCGACCAGGCTGCCAACCAGACGCTGGGCGACCAGGCTGCCAACCAGACGCTGGGCGACCAGGCTGCCAACCAGACGCTGGGCGACCAGGCTGCCAACCAGACGCTGGGCGACCAGGCTGCCAACCAGACGCTGGGCGACCAGGCTGCCAACCAGACGCTGGGCGACCAGGCTGCCAACCAGACGCTGGGCGACCAGGCTGCCAACCAGACGCTGGGCGACCAGGCTGCCAACCAGACGCTGGGCGACCAGGCTGCCAACCAGACGCTGGGCGACCAGGCTGCCAACCAGACGCTGGGCGACCAGGCTGCCAACCAGACGCTGGGCGACCAGGCTGCCAACCAGACGCTGGGCGACCAGGCTGCCAACCAGACGCTGGGCGACCAGGCTGCCAACCAGACGCCGGGCGACCAGGCCGCCAACCAGACGCCGGGCGACCAGGCGCCAACCAGACGCCGGGCGACCAGGCCGCCAACCAGACGCCGGGCGACCAGGCCGCCAACCAGACGCCGGGCGACCAGGCCGCCAACCAGACGCCGGGCGACCAGGCCGCCAACCAGACGCCGGGCGACCAGGCCGCCAACCTGACGCCGGGCGACCAGGCCGCCAACCTGACGCCGGGCGACCAGGCCGCCAACCTGACGCCGGGCGACCAGGCCGCCAACCTGACGCGCCTTTGACATGTTTCTGCACGTACCTACTTATATCTGTGCTGATATTAAACTGAACTGATTTTACCATACTTCTGATAAATTCTAAGCTATGAATGATTTCATCTGCCAGGAAGCACAATGGTTTCCCTTTGCCATTACTTTAAGCATTCCTCCAAACTAAAACACACAGCAAATTTGAGCCTTTGGAATAAACTCTCTGGGAGTTCAAATTAACTCAATTTGAGTGTACATGTGAGACCATCAAATAAACTCTAGGGCAGAGTTAAAGTAACTATTTTGTAGGAGTTGATCTTTTAACCCTTTTCAGGAGTTAAAACTGAACTATTGTGGGAGTTAAACACTAATCCCATATAGAGTAAAATAAAACTCTAACCTTGAGTCAATTTTGATGTGAACTCCTTAATAGTGTTAACATTCAACACTTAAAGTATGTTTTATTTACACTTATAGAGTTGACATAAAATAAAAAGGTTTTAGGTGAAAAAACTACATAAAACAAAAACAATACACCGCATTATTACATTACTACAAATATTTATTTGTATTGACAAATCCATACAGTGTTTAACAATCCATGCTACAAGAATACTTGTGTAACAATTTATATTTTGACTAAAAGTGCTTTTACTGACAGTGTAAATATTTTTTCAGCTAACATTCACTTAAACAATACAACTTTCTAAAACAACATACAAATGTGAATCATGCCAATAGGACTTTTGGGCATCAAATTATTGGAAATGCTTTATTCTATCCCTTTCTAGAACCAAAATCTTCCTAGGGATGTTTTCACTTATTTTGAAAGCATGAAAATGGTCATGGAAACCAGTTTCATGTTCAACCAAAACAAAAACAACTTTCCCATTGTGAAAATTGAAGAGGTTAATTTAATGAAAGCTGGCCTGTTTTCATCAGTGCTTGTGCAAACCAAAAGCCAACATGATATTCAAGTCCACAATTTACCCAGTGTGTGAGGTTGAAAGAACTACAGTATTGGGTATACTACTTCCCAAAAGTTTGGCTATGATGGAGGCACACTTTGCTGTGAGTTGACACTCCTCCTGCTTCAACATTTTGGCATTGCAATGAAGTAGAGGGTGTTTCATCATTTAAGCAATGAGAATGATTGTACAGCTGAGTGTCACAGTTGAGGTACATATGTGTTGTCAGTAGGATCATGTATCTTAATAAGATGTCCTCTAAATCCAGAATAACTTGAAAATTGCAAACAACATCCTTTTTGATACATTGCATGAATTAGTTTGAGGTGAACAGAAGTAAAGCTGTATCAGACGATGAAGCACAAAGGACACATCTGAACATGTTTGCTGCTTTAGCAAATTAGTGCTTGTTTAAGAGCTTTGCTCTTAACTCTTTGACTCTTGAGAGTTTCTTCTGTTGTCCCTATATCGATGTCTTACAGAGTAGTCTGCAGGAATCTGTACAAGTTAAACAGAGCATCATCATATTGCACACTGAAAACAAAGTGGGAGCTCATCAAATGCGCCCAGGGATGTAGAAGACTGATATGGAAGAAGTTTTCTGTCCACGACTATGTAGAAGCTGAAAACCTGTGCCAAAGTCCCTGTGGCCAGCAGATACGGCTGGGGGTTTCCTTTAATAGTCATGAGGTGTTCTTCAAGGCTGTGGCAAGACTGAAACACAAAGAAAAACATCTTCATATAAGCCATTAGTTTAAAAAATACAGTGTTGACCTCAAAATTTGAAATTGAATCCTATTGATTAGACAAACCTTGTGAAATGTAACCATATGATCAGTAGCCTCTCCAACGCTGATCTTTTTGGGCTGCTTCTGGTTGAGGAGTTAGCAGATGGTGCAATACAAGAAGAGATGCCATGTTGCTGTCCCACTCTGCAGACAGGGTAACACAATTTACTTCAGAATACATTTCTTCACACTTCTATCTCGTGCTGGTTGTGGTGAATATTTCCACTTAAAAGAATAGTGCAGCTATTGAATCGGGTCTAAAGTTTGAATATTTCAGATTCAAACTATCACAGAGCTTCAATGAAGAGCTGCAACAACATGACACAGCGTATAAGATGTAGGTGATAATGTCAGACAGGATTGTCAAACTGTATGTCCAGCTGAAATCAAATTTAGTTTTTCCTTTTATAGTCAAAAGCAATGTTAATGTGTTGTTCCAATGTATTAGAAGAAAGAAAGAAGTAATGCAGTAATGCTCTTTTTTGTAGCAGTTCAAAGTTTTTGACAACATTACTAAACTTACTGAAATCTTCTGGACTAAGTCATGGTCAGTAATGTGGTGAAGAAGAGACATGACCTCCATACATTCATCTCCTGTTTGCTGGTCATCTGTGGATCTAGACGTTCTTGCCGATGTGGGACCTCCTTTCAGCTCCACTCTGCTACGAGATGCAGATGGGGTTTTAGATTGACGCTGCACAGTTTTTATACATCACTCAAGAAAGCCTTTGTTGCTCTGCATGTCATAGAAATGTTCCTGAAAATAAAAGAGAATTTCTGGTTGAAGAGCAGACAATAACAAGTTTGTGATGAATGTAGTGTATATATGCTGTATACACAAAAGATCAAGAAACCAAAATGTAACTGCCAACATTAGTTTACAGTATGGCTACTATGCAAACTCTCATATCCCTTTTTTGAGTATGGGTTTTTCCAAAAGGGGAAGAGTGACACAATCCCAAAGGCTTTGTTGCTTTACTTCATTTCTTTAACTGTCCTACAGCTTTCTCTTTCTCTCTTTAGAAACGTGCCACTGATGTGGCAGCTTGCACCAACATCCAATACTTGTATTAACTTTTATTGTTTGCCACGCCCCCGGTGTGTAACGGCCTTTACGGTATAAATTGTATAGCATCATATTTATCCTTAAAGTATTGTGTCAGCCCAATTGTATTAGTTAGCCTAATATGAAATCCTGGTTACCTAGCTAAACTGTAAGTTTACCAACTGAGACGGCCATGTCCCCGCTATTTAGCTATATAGTTAAAAAATAGGCACCCCAACTCAGGAGACACGTTGCTATGGGGCGCCGTTTGTAAAGCGGCTCGTGCTGAAAATAACAGCAACATTTTGTCACATTTAGCTTTAAATAATGTTTAAAAACCTGGTATGAAATTTTGAGGGTCACTTTCTTGCACATTTACAACAATATTTGTCAACTTGGAAATATTTTAAATAGTTAAATCCAAATATTAAATGTTACACCTAAATGTTAAATGTTAAATCTATATGCTAAATCTAAATCTAAATGTTAAATCTAAATGTTAAATCTAAATCTAAATCTAAATGTTAAATCTAAATATTAAATCTAAATCTAAATGTTAAATCTAAATCTAAATGTTAAATCTAAATATTAAATCTAAATCTAAATGTTAAATCTAAATCTAAATCTAAATGTTAAATCTAAATATTAAATCTAAATCTAAATGTTAAATCTAAATCTAAATCTAAATGTTAAATCTAAATCTAAATGTTAAATCTAAATCTAAATCTAAATGTTAAATCTAAATATTAAATCTAAATCTAAATGTTAAATCTAAATCTAAATGTTAAATCTAAATGTTTCGGGTGAAACTAAATATTTAGCTAATATGCAAATTAATGTCGGTAACCGGAAGTACCAAAATAAAAGCTCGAGGAGGTCAGTGTATGTTTATAGTGTCAAATAACGAATAAAAATCCTCTCATTGGGAGATATGGACTCTTGAACTTGGATAACCGTGAAAATAACTACCTAAAATAATAAACACAGTTGGGGAAAACTGTATTTGAAGAGTACTTTGAGTTTTTAGTGTCACTTTTATGAATGGTGTGGGAATTATAGCCACTATAGCCAGCCATGGGGGGGCTCACTTTGACTGGTCTGTCACGTTCGCTTGCATTAAGGTCAGCAAGAGCCTATCCCCGCCCGCCCCCGACAAGGCACCGACAAGACACTGCGAAATGTCCAACGAATCCGCGTTAGCCGAGAACATCGGCAGAGCCGTCCCGGTGGCTGAACAAACTTATTCAACAGCGACAGCAACAGCCTCAGGGCCACCTCGGTAAGCATGTTTTCCAAATCACGGAGCTAGCAACCCTGTTGTCAAGGCTAACTTAACTAAACTAGCTAACGGTAGCTAGCCAGTAGAGATTTGCTACTACCTTGACAACAAGACAATGCTAGCTCCGTGATTTGGAAAACATGCTTACCGAGGTGGCCTGCGGTGGCCCCGAGGCTGTCGCTGTTGCTGTTTAATAAGTGATAAGTGATAGGCTCTTGCTGACCTTAATGCAATCGAACATGACAGACCAGTCAAAGTGAGCCTCACTTTGACTGGTCTGTCATGTTCGATTGCATTAAGGTCAGCAAGAGCCTATCACCGCCCGCCCCCGACAAGGCACGGTACTGTTGGCCATGGTCACTCTGCGAAATGTCTAACGAATCAGCGTTAGCCGAGAACATCGGCAGAGCCGTCCTGGTGGCTGTACAAACTTATTAAACAGCAACAGCGACAGCCTCAGGGCCACCGCAGACCAAAGTCTTAGCTAAAGTCACTGTAGGACAGGCTTGAGCTATTGGTAGGCCACACTCACACACAAAAATTTAAAAATATGGCAATAGCAGCAAAGCATCTGCACTGTAAGAAGCAGGAAGCAAGTCAATAGTCCACAGGATCAGTAATACCAGACACCGGCAAAGTTCAAATCGTAGTGTACTGCCTGTGTCTGTGAATCCTCAGGGAGGCAGCTTGATTGATTTATATGCCGCCTTATTTGTACCACAACAGAGGGCCTCTCCCGGAAGTGGACAGGATTTACCCTGAAAATGAATAGTGGAGACAGGTTGCTTCCAGTACCTATGAGATAACACAACATTGTTCATGGACGCACATCTGCAATTTGATGTGTCATTGGATTGCTACCACTCTTAAAGAATGCCTTTTGCTGTCAGAAGGATTTCAACCTACGCAGGGAGACCCCAATAGATTTCTAGTTCTTCACCTTAACCATTCGGCCACGACAACCTGAAAAGCAGTACTATACCTGTTTGGACAAATGTTCAGAAACTTTTTTTTTTTTTCAATTGGTTAGTAGTAGTTACCAGACACGGGCAAAATGGAAATTGTAGTGCACTGCCTGTGTCTGTGGATCCTCGTAGAGTCAGCTTAATTGATATGCTCCCTTTTTGGTTGGATAAAACACAACAATAAACAGTTTCAAATAAAAACAGATAAACCACAAGAAAAAGTTACAGGGCAGCATACAAAATTAAACATTAAAGAAATGAATAACCATTTAAAGAAAGGCAACATCAAGAAGAAAAGTTTTCAGCCTTGATTTAAAAGTTACTGAAGATGAAAGCATGGCAAGTTTTTTCCAAATCCTGTTGACACATACGTCCTTTAACCCTTGATATATTCTTAAGGTGATAATAGGCTGACTTCGTAATTGTCTTAATGTGGCTGTTAAAATTTAAGTCCACGACTTCACCAAGATTTCTGGCTTTGCAATCTTTGCAAAAAAATTAACTTTTGGAAATTGATCTTAATGCCTTAATTTAATAAAAAGGAAAAAGAAAAAGACAACGTTTAAGGACACCAGCTGTCTTGTCTAGCGATGGTGGTATAGTGGTGAGCATAGCTGCCTTCCAAGCAGTTGACCTGGGTTTGATTCCCAGCTGTCGCAGTAGTTTTCATTGTGTGGTTAATTGCTTTATTTGTCAAGAAGTAACCAGAAAGGTGACTTGCCCAACCCGATTTGATCAAATATTAGATCTGTTATGGTACAAATAAGGGTCTATATCAATCAATTAAGCTGCCTCCACAAGGATCCACAGACACAGGCAGTGCACTACTGCCCGTGTCTGGTAACTACTGCTAACCAATTGAAAGGTTTATGAACATTTGTGCAAACAGGTATGAGTGTTGTTTTCAGGTTGTTGTGGCCGAGTGGTTAAGGCGATGGACTAGAAATCCATTAGGGTCTCCCCACGCAGGTTCAAATCCTGCTGACGACAAAAGGTATTCTTCCAGAGTAATAGCAAACCAATGACACATCACAGTAACCCTAATTTCAGTTGTGCCTTCATGGACAGTGTTGTGTTACTTCATAGGAACTGGAAGCCAACATTCTCCACCATTTATTATCTGTCTGTGTCACAAGATTTGCAGTGAGCGTTGTATTGTCCAGCAGAAAGGCAACAGGTGTGTTACTTTTTGACTGTGATTTATATCCTAGCAGTGCAAGCATTTTGCCCAGGTTTGATTTCCAGCCACCACAGTTGCATTTACAGGTTTTAAAGCCATACACAACATATTTCAATTTCCTTGCGAGAGTCATCCCAAAGGATTAATAAAGATTAGTCTGAGTTGATCTCAGAAAAAAGTCAAAAGAATTCAAAAATCTTCAGGGGATGTAGCTCAGTGGTAGAGTGCATGCTTTACATGTATGAGGACCTGGCATCTCCAGCAGGTATTATGGTAGAGTATTTAAAAGAGCTGCAACAGATATTACCTCCTGTTGTAATCTGACTGGTAGACAGCACAACAAGCACTTTAAATTTACATGTTTTACAGATTTTATTTACAATAATTATTAACTATAGTGTAGTATATTTCTTTTAAATGTTTTTATGGGTCTTACAGCAGGTTAGTTTCTTTTTTTATGGATGAAATCCATAAAATAATCTCAACCTGCAAGTAAGTCAACCCTTCAGCAGGTGGGGACATGTCACTTCAGACACTTGCAGCAACAAACGTGCTACTGATTCAAAGCATAGGAAATAGCAGAGGATGGTTTCGATCCATCGACCTCTGGGTTATGGGCCCAGCACGCTTCCGCTGCGCCACTCTGCTCTGCTGTTTATGCGTAGGGGCTGGAAAATCTGTTATTCACATTTTGAGGGAAGGTTTTGGACCCCGTGGCAACAAAGGTTCCAACAGCTTACGGGTTGCAAAGTTAAACATTTGGTAGACCTTGCAACTATCTTTTATGTGAGCTTCCTGACTCACACAGTGATTATTCAACATCTCAGTCAGGATGGCCGAGCAGTCCAAGGCGCTGCGTTCATGTCGCAGTCTCTATTGGAGGCGTGGGCTCGAATACCCCCTTCTGACCAATAGTGTCTTCATCTGTAATGAATGTCTGAGACATGATAATGAGACTATAGAACTAAGCAATTCTTTTTATTTAAAACTGTGATAAAATGTCAGAAGTGTGGACCGGTGTTTTGGTGGAAAACCGGTGCTGACACCACTCTTTCTCTGTTGCTGGGAGCTGTGTGTGAGTGAATGGGGGCGGGGCTGAGCGGAGAGTAAGAGGAGAGACCCAAACACAAGCACGCCTTTTCAAAAGAAATGGGTCATGTAATGCAAAATTAAACCATATCGATATAAACATAAATAAACATTGCTTTGTTTGTGGAGAGACAGCAGATGCGAGGACATTAGCTGCACCGGTGCAACCTAGAGGAAAAATGTTATTTGCACCCTAGAGCCCTGTGAGCTAACAGACAAAAACTACCACTGGTCACTGCTGTTTTCTGAATAACACACAATTTTTGTGTTTACTAGGAAACTAGTAAACCTTGTGACCGACGTATGACTGACTTCTATCTTTTGTGAAGATTTTCCCCACATTGCTCTGTCCTCTGTGATTGTCTCCATCTAGAAACTAAGCTGCACAGTGCAGGGAACAACTCTGACTGGCTCATGATCAGACAGTGGTTTACTGAGCGGTAGATTGGCTTTGCAAAAATAACTCTGAGTGTTCTATTCTGTTTATATTTTTCATTAAATAGTAAATTAATTAATTGTTGATAGTTGTCAAAAAAATAATGTAAAAAGCTGTATCTTAAGATAGAACTCATAACATCTCTTTTGCCTAGGGGCTGGTCTATTCCCAGCATCAGTAGGCCAGACCCCTGTAGCGGCAAACGTCCTCAGACGGGACAGCCATTCATCGTCCCCCATGGCACGATGCTTCTTAGCCTTAGATCACATCTGAGATTAAAACTGAATAGGACAATAGGACAATAATGTCAATATCTTAAGAATACAAACTGACTATGTGACAGATGTGTAATCTGTCATGTCCTTCCTTCTGAAGTTTTAGCCAGGCGCCATTCCTCACCCAAAACAATATGAGTCATTCCAGTGAGTGAAAAGGAAACTCACATCTACAAAAATAAATTTGATAGATGTGACTCCCTGATGGTGTAGTGGCTTGGAATTTGAAAGAGTAAGTTCCTGGACTCGTTTTTGGTTGATTTAGATCAACCAAATACAGAAAAAAAACAATAACAGTCAGACTGAAGGAGGAGTCTTTCCTAGATATGTTATCCTCGCACTCGCACCCGAACCTCCGGCGGAGCTTTTCGGACATCCCTGTGGAGGCTGGGGGCATTGAACCTGAGTGGACAATGTTCAAAGTTTCCATTGCTGAAGCTGTGGCGGCGAGTTGTGGTCTTAGGGTCTTAGGTGCCTTAAGGGCCGGTAACCCATGAAAACCCTGGTGGACACCAGTAGTCAGGGAAGCTGTCCGACTGAAGAAGGAGTCTTTCCGGGACATGTTATCCCAGCGGACTCCGGAGACAGTGGCAAGCTACCGACGGGTCCAAAGGACTGCAGCCTCTGTCGTGACAGAGGTAAAGCAAGGGAGACGTTCAGAGAAGACATGGAGAAGGACTTTCGGTCAGCACCAAGGTGCTTCTGGAAAACTGTTCGCCATCTCAGGAGAGGAAGCGAGGAATCATCCAAACTGTGTACAGTAAGGATGGATGTTGTTGACCTCAACTGAGGAGGTAATAGAGCGGTGTAAGGAGCACTTTGAGGAACTCCTAAATCCAGCTGAAACGTCCTCTGTGACGTTTTCTTTAGATCTTTAAGAAGACCGATATGTAGATTGAATTAGATTTTCAGTCACTGTTGTCTCAATACTTCAGTGTCAGCCTCCTTATTCTCTACAATAAATGCTCCAGTCCTTTCTTTGCATTAATACTGGTTCTTAACATGCTCCCACTGGCTCAGATTATGGAAAACAACAAAATAAGTTACCATAGTTATGCGGACGACACACAAATTTACATAATCCTATCGTCAGGGGACTATAGTCCAATACAAAAACTGACTAAGGGTATTGAACAAATTAACAGCTGGAAGTGCCAGAACTTTCTGAATTTAAATTAAGAAAAAACTGAGGTGGTGTTTTTGGAGCAAAAGAGGAACGATTAAAAGTCAGCACTCAGCTTCAAACAACAATGTTAATATTAATGGCTCGTTGGTTTAGTGGTATGATTCTTGCTTCAAGTGCGAGAGGTCCAGGGTTCAAATCCCAGACAAGCCCTGAAGGGCAGGAATTGTTACAATCTTAATCTGAAATTTAAAATCCAATTTGATGTTAAATTAGTCCAGATTAGGAGCAATCAAAATTGTAATACAAATGCTGGCTATTTTTCATGTCCTGCTTCAACTGCACGCAATAGAAAAAAACTGGGAAAAGAAATGAGGAACAATAAGCAGGACGTGACTCTCCCTGTTCATTGGTCTAGGTTTATGATTCTCGCTTAGGGTGCGATAGGTCCTGGATGAGACTACTTTGCATATAAGTAGAGGAATGGATTGAAAAATCTGGTTTATTTATTGAATATGATGGAAAAGAGTGTCACGCACAAGGCAAATTCCTCACAATATTACTTTCATTTTTTAGTGGCAAAATCAAGTCACTTTCCAGCCGCTGCATTTATCAATGTACGATCATTCTTACGCTCTGATTGGTGTGATACGAACGTTTCATGAATATCACGTAAAGCCTGTCGTAAAAAGATTTCTGCGCTCATATCTCCCCCACCTCTTTTTTTGGTTTCATGTTATGTCTCGGCAAGAAGTATTATGCTTTGGGTTGTCTGTCCATTTCTACATCAGAACCCGAAATACTTGATTGATCCTAGAAGGGAAACTCTGGAAAGAAACTTCTCCTTCGAGCCAGATTTGAACCAGCGACCTAAGGATGTCAGCTTTATGCCTCTACAGTCCTCCGCTCTGCCAACTGAGCTATCGAAGGGAGCTAGCACTGACATATGAACTTCCCATTCCAGTGATTGTGATAACACAGGACCCCCTGGAGGTGCTTTCAGTGATAGAGCGCATTTCCAGTCTCAATACCCAGATGTATTGCAAGATTTGAAGTGAAAAAGTGCTGTCCAGCGATGGTGGTATAGTGGTGAGCATAGCTGCCTTCCAAGCAGTTGACGTGGGTTCGATTCCTAGCCATCGCAGTAGCTTTTCTTTGAATTGTGTTATTTGCTATTTTTACAAGAAGTCAGCAGAAAGGTTACTTGCCCAACCTGGTTTGATAAAACATTAGATCTCTTTGGGCTGCACAATTATGGCCAAGATTCTAATCATGATCATTTTGATAAATATGGAGATCACAATTTTTTATTTTCTATTCCAAAGTGCTGGAAAGGAAGGTTTCATCAATCGTTGAACCTCAGGTTAACAAGTAACAATCTCAGCAAGGTGATGGATTATTCGTGTTACTTCACCAAGTTCAGCCCAAATGATACAGCTCTAAGACATCACAGTGGTTGGCTTCCAGCTATGTAATATATGCAAACGGCAGTGTTGGGATTTGAACCCACACCTTCAGAGAATCTAGAGCCTCAAGCTAACATCTTAGACCACTCGGCCACACTACCTGCAATTATCAGCCCCCCACATCGTGACACATACAGGGACTGTAACTAACGGTATGCTTGTTAATGTTATTGGGAAAAAAAGGAAAAAGCCAATAGCTACATCCCCTAAAGATTTTCAGATTTTTTTTTCTTTTTTCTGAGATAGACTTAGACTTATCTTTACTAATCTTTTTGGGATGACTCCCGCAAGGAAATAAAAATATCACTGAATAAAAGAAGAAACCTGTGTAAACGTGTAATGTTAATGTTGTAAATGGCTTCAAAACCTGTAAATGCAACTGCAGTGGCTGGAAGTCAAACCTGGGCAAAATGCTTGCACTGCTATGCTATAAATCATAGTCAAAAGTAACACACCTGTTGCCTTTCACTGCACATCTTGTAACACAGACTGAAAATAAGAGCTAAGAAATACAATGGTGGCTGGAGATTGTTCATGAAGGCACATCCACGACTGGGTATTCTGTGATGTGTCATTGGATTGCTACCAATCTTGAAAAATGGCTTTCGTTGTCGGCAGGTTTCTGATTTGCACGTGGAGACCCCAATGGATTTCTAGCCCATCGCCTTAACCACTCGGCCACGACAACCTGATAATCTAGGCTACACCTGTTACACAAATCGTAGTTCACTGCTTGTGTCTGTGGATCCTCGTGGAGGCAGCTTGATTGATTGATTTGGTCCCTTATTTGTACCATAACAGAGATTTAATATTTATCAAATCTGGGTTGGGCAAGTAACCTTGCTGGCTACTTCTTGACAAATACAGCAATTAACCACACAATGAAAACTACTGCAATGGCTGGGAATCAAACCCACGTCAAGTGCTTGGAAGGCAGCTAGGCTCAGCACTATACCACCATCGCTGAACCACACAGTTTATGTTCTTAAACCTGTAATCTTACTTTAAACTAGATGTGGAAAATTGAAAGGTTGATCTTTTTCACCTGTGCTGTGGCTAAAAACAGGTTCCACCGAGATTTGAACTTAGATAGCTGGATTCAGAGTCTATAATGCTAACCATTACACCATGAACCTTTAAAAGTGCTGCAAGGGTTTGCTAGGCAGTTTCTATCATAATATACACATGTGTGATATCAAGAGAATGAGGGGAAAAGCAAGTCAAGAACAGCTTTAAAGGACTTGCCACAGACAGTGAATACAGCAGTAGATATATCTACTGTGTACAAACATATGGTAACTTTACATCTGTTGACAATAAAGATGCTCACAAAATACTGTAGTGGCCATTGAGTTTCTTGCGCACATTCATGTCCACTTAAATACAAAAACTGCTGTTCTTTATTCCCAATATATCAGAAAAAATTAGTTGTCAGAAGTGGGATTTGAACCCAAGCCTCCAGTAGAGACTGCGAACTGAACGCAGCGCCTTGGACCGCTCGCTCCATCCTGACTGACCCGACAAAGTCCCGTAGGACCTGTCTCAAAAATTATAATATTAAATAAACATGTCATGATATACAGTAGTAAGTTCTCAGTCATCCATGTCATAGTTAACAAGGGAAGGTTTCTCAACTCTCAGCCCAAATATATGGGCGTTCATGGAGACATGGAAGAAAGGCAATGTGCAATACAGGCCAAATCCTATGGTGGGAATCAAGATCCTCCAATGTTTCTGTCCACAATGTCCACCTGAATCCAGAAATATACCTGCCAGATGGGAAATAAACTGATAACTGTCTTCATGGTCTAAACGTGTCAAATATTGCCGTACAATGCCCACATTGAGTCCAGATGTGTCCGTTTTGGTTCCTGATCCATGCTTTTACCCCAAAAGTTCACAACTAGGCCAAGGGCAACTGGACTTGGTAAAAGGTTCTCCGCAGAAGTTTTGTCTCTCATCCAAGAGACTTCTCTAGTTGTTTTTTTTTTACACAGAAAGGTTTGGACACAGTGACCACTCCCCCACCATATCTGACAATTGAAAGCTGTGGGGAAAGGGGGTTCCAAAGCTAATAGACCATTCAACAAGCAATTCTGATGCACTATACTGGCCCATTCAGGATGAGCACTGTATACTCTGACTGCAGCAACACAAGTTCAAATTTCAGCGATACCTAATTTTTATGGTGATTACGAGACTGAAAGCAAAGTGTGTATCCCCCATGTAACTCAAAGCCTATCACTTCCAGTCAATACTGTCAAATTTGGAGCTCCTTCAAGTTACATCAACGATCAGTGACTCCTCAACATGCCCCCACCAACATAAGCTTACTTTAAACTAGATGTGGAAAGTTGAAAGGTTGAATGTTTTCACCTGTGCTGTGGCTTAAAACCAGGTTCCACTGAGATTTGAACTCAGATCCCTGGATTCAGAGTCCAGAGTGCTAACCATTACACCATGGAACCTTCAATAGAGTTTGCTAGGCAGTTTCTTTCATAATAACCAATGTGTGATATAAAGCACACAACAATCACAACATTAAAATATCACGCCCCAATATATTCTCGGTTTTGAGTCCTCGCCCCTACTATTTACGACATGGCCAGACGTAATCCATAATGACATTTGTCTACATTTTAAATTTTTCTTACACAGCTGTATATTGTTAAATATGAGAGGCAAACCGGTATTTGTACCAGTGTTCCCGGGGTAACTCTGCTACCGCGGCCGCCACGGCGAAGAACACAGAAGAAGTTAATAAATGCAACTAACTTCAGTTGGTAGAGTAACAGCGTGTGAGACGGAGCTGCTGGACCTGGACCAAGATGTGACCCCATGGCCTAATATCATATTTAATAAAAATGCAGCGCAGTGACGATACAGACCCGTGTGTATCCGCCGTTCGACCCTGCTGGACCCGTTCATAATGATCAGCCGTCTCTCTGTGAGTGCGTCCATCACACTCCCTCTCGCAGTTATAAATAGCCTATGTGACAATAATTTCTTTTGGCTAAAA
The DNA here is from genome assembly GCF_008692095.1 of Etheostoma spectabile. Taxonomy (NCBI): domain Eukaryota; kingdom Metazoa; phylum Chordata; class Actinopteri; order Perciformes; family Percidae; genus Etheostoma; species Etheostoma spectabile. Next base: position 31,191 of record NW_022605523.1, read on the forward strand.
TCAAAATAATCGTGAGAATAATCGCGATCAAAACTTTGATCAAAATAATGTGATTATCATTTTGGCCATAATCCTGCAGCCCTACTTATTCACTTCCCCTTTAAATACAACTGCTTGAACCATCAATAATTGTCAGAATTTTTTTTTTTAATGGAGCCTTTATTGGTCCCTTTATTTTATTTTGCATGCTGGTTGGCCTGAAAACAGTTTCTGTCCTGGTCAGGCAAAACAAACAATGTTGAGCATTCTTGTGTGATGTCAAAAAAGTCATCACAGAACCAAATTTTAATCTTATTTACCAAATTATGTATTAAACAATCAATAAATTTACCTAAATGATAAAAATTGTATATTGCTTGATGAAAGTTTGTATAATGCATGAAAAGCAAAAAAATGAAAATTGACAGAATTAACTGAAGTATTGGATTCCTAAGGGTGATCATTGCCTTTTATAACACTCAATAAAATCAAAATGCATCCTTTCAATAAGTAGTCTTTATTGTAAGTGCATTCAGGTGGTTCTTCCAGTTGGAGATGACAAAAAGATATTTTCATAGATGTAAACTATGGCCTATTACACAGTGTGTGAGTGGGAATGCATTCCTAAAAGTCTCTAAATTAACTCAATATCCCATAAGAAATAAATCTAAAATGTCAATGAATTAAATCATATTCCTGACATGAAAAATTTGGGGTATTATTATCTCTCCTCGCTTTTCTTTTCTCCTCTCTCCTACCTTTTCCTGTGTTATTTTCTCTCTCCTCCCCTATCCTTTCTCCTCTTCTCTCCCCTCCTCTTTCTTCCACTCTCCTCCCCTATCCTTTCTCCTCTTCTCTCTCCCCTCCTCTTTCTTCCACTCTCCTCTCCTTGTTTTCTCTTCTCCCTGTCCTCTTCCTCCCCCTCCTCTCTTCCCCTCTCCTCTGTCCTCTCCTCTCTCGCATGCTACATGCACATCTGTATTATTCAGCGTTTCCAATAACGAGAGACAGGAAATAAAGTTTAGGAATCACTAGAGTTGTGCATAAGGTCCATAAGGCCTGATTTACTACAGGTTGTTTGTGTGTGTAAAAGCGAGTGCAAACTTCAGCTGTTATTGGTACTGTGGAACAGGAATATTTTCAGAATCAGAAAATTTATTTCAAACTGAATATTCACAAGACACCAAATTCCGCAGCAGACAGTACACAGTACTATAAGAGTTTGAAAAGGGGTTGGATTAAGCAAAGCTTATGTTTCCAGACCCTAACAACACCTCCTCCTTTTTGTATGATTCAAAGACTAAATTTCTAAACTTCCTAATAATAATTTTAGTGAAATTATTTAAATGTTTAGGATCGATAAGTATTGAAATATTGATATTTTTGACACTAGTCTATAACTTGAATAAAATTAAGCTGTACTATGCACCTGAACATGGATTCACATATATTTACAGGATATCAGCAGAGAGGAAGCTCAAGAGGACCAGGCTGAGCAAGTCCTGAGGATCTGTGTCTTCCACACAAGTGAAGAAGATGAAGGTGCATCCAACACTGATGTGTCGATTGTTATTGAAGGGACTGAGGTACTTGACAACTGTGGAAGTGTTGCAAAAGCCTGTCTCCTGCTCATGGGCGTCATTTATGCCATGAACTTAAGTTACCCCCCAAAAACAAAGTACACTTTTGAAGTTTTTCAAAAGCTTCTTCTAGAACTTGATGTCCTTAAGCTGTCCCCGAAAATCCTGTCTCTGCGAAACAAGCTTGTAGCTTGAATGCACATGTTTGACCCCTGAGTTGTCCTTTCAAAGAGGGCGCTAAAAAAAATATGGCACAGTTGTTTCTGTGGCTATTTGTCTTTTTTCTTATTTTTCTCTCATTTTAATGATGTAATTTTTATTTTAACTTGTTGCACTGTATTAACCATGTGGCCATGTAGAGTGGCTAAGTTTTGGGGACAAAAGAAAATAAGTTAGATCAGCATTTTCAAGTTAAACCAGAGGTCTCAACTGGGGTGTCGGGGAGCCATTTTCAATGGGTCATTTTAGCCACCCTAAGATGAAATTTCTGTCATCATCTACTCACCCCCGTTTTGTCAACATTCATGCTCTTCTGGGAGTTTGCCGAGATGTTTGTTTCTCACAAAACTACAGTGAACGGCAACTTGGCTTCAAACATCCAAAAAATGAATCAAAAAATGTCTCCATACTGCTCATCTGAAGTAATCCAGAGCAAACAAAGCTGAAAACACAAGTTTGTAATGTTTTTTACAAACGTCTTGGCATGTGTGAGCTACAGGACACTTGGATTACCTCAGACAAGCAGTATGGAGACATTTTATTGATTGATTTATTTTTGGATGTTGAGTGGAAAAAACGTCTCTCAAACTCGCAGAACACGGATGTTAACAAAACTTCACCAATCCTTCTATAGACAAAGGGGTAAGTAAATAATAACAAATCATCTTAGGGTGACTATACCTTGTTGTGTTTTTGCCATGCAAACTTGCTGGAAAATGTTTTATTGAAAAAATATTTTTTTCACTTGAGAAAAATAAAACGGGTTGTTAAATTAAACAGTTGCATCATTTTTTTTATAAAGTCATTGTTTCAATAAACAAAAAACATTAAGAACAATTTAGGCAATTTAAACTGCATAAATTATGTAAAATGTTGTGTAAATGTTACTTAAATATAGTCCATAAATAAAAGTTAGAAAAAGTATTTTAAAAATTACCTGGAAAAGCCATTGGTTTTAGGTGAGATTTTTCAGTTTGAATAAGTCAGAGTTTAAGTAAATTTACAAAGAATGAGAGAGTAAAATTCAATAACCATATTAATAAACATCAGTAAAATTACCTGAGGTTTGCTAGTAAAAGAAACTTATATCTGCAAGTAATGTTTACTTGATGATTGCCCTTGTAGGATTTTACTTACATTTCTAAGTGCAAAAACTTTCCTAGGTTTTCTTAAGTAAATAATACTCCAAATTTTTTCAGTG